>NC_056732.1:200967672-201125172 GCF_019279795.1 Protopterus annectens | reverse complement strand
CTTTCCAGGATTCATACAGAGAATTTTCCCCCAGAGGTAGAGGGGAAAACAATTAGAATGGTAGACGCTGCTTGTGAGGTGGCTGGGGTACACCGAATCAAGGATCTTGAGATTCTTACTTGGACAGGTCCTTCCAGTACTCCTGAAAGGTTGCCTGACTGTCCTTCTCTGGGGGCAGTCGGGGGTACTTATCCTTGCACCAAGACACCTGGCTAGTCATCATCAATTAATATTTCATTCCCTTTTTACAAATTCCAGTAAAAAACAAATAAAATTCTCCCCTATGTTCCACCCAATCAGAGGGAGCTAGCAGCCCAAGAAATTGCACAGTTGCTAGACAAAAGAGTCATCCAGGAGGTCCCATCAGACCAAAAAGGATCCGGAATTTACTCGTTTTGTTTTAATGCCAAAAAAGACAGGAGACCTGAGGCCATTTCTGGACCTAACCTACCGTAACCAGATGTTCTTTGTGTTTCACTGTTGCAGTCATCACATTTGGGTTTATCTGCCTGCAGGTAGCCCTCAGCCAGCCTGAATACCAGAGTCTTGGGATTTCTGCATCGGTTGCTGTCGCTTGTTCCATGACGTGAGGTCGTCAGGGGTATAAAACATGCAGCCGATGCCATTACATCAGTCTTTCTTGCCATGCGGCACCTGAAGCAGAAGCAGTTCGCAAGTGCCGGTCGGCTGACTCCTGAAATTTTCGTTTCGAGTTTCAGACCTGAAGTCTTCTAAAAGATAAGTACCTTGTTGGGGATCCTTTTTTCTTGCTCTAACTGATGTCAGAAAAAATTAATAATTGTCTTGCCTGTGGAAAGCAAATACCTCATAGAGATTTTCATTCTTACTGTGTCACCAGTTTAGGCCCAGACCATGACGTCCCTCTCTATCGGTTTTGCGCCTTGTTCAATGCCCGAACTGTCCGTCGTCGGGCAATTTTTGTAGCTAAATACTTTCGTGCTCGATCTCCGTACTCAGAAATGGCATCAGTAAGCCATCCGACTACTGATCTTCCGAAAAAAACGTAAGGATAAAGTCAGAGACAGACCGCATAGGTTTGAAACAGCTGATGATGCTACCGTTAATTTAGTCGCCAGTCCGCTGGTACTCAGTGAGGTGCTTTCGCAGCCCCTGATACCCACTTCTATAGATTCGCAGGCCTCTACTGAGACCCATTTGGTGTCCAGTAAGATGCGAGACGCTTCTTCGACTGTGGAACCTGCGGATGTCTCTACCTCGGATGGGTCCGGAGCTGCTGTGCAGGCACGAGCTTCTGTGGGTGTATTCAGACTTACCGATTTTCATATTAAACTGACGACTGTTTCAAACCAAAAGTACTGAATTTCTCGGGCCTAAAGTTCTCACTACGCCTAGGAAACTGATCACCAAAGCACATTCGCAGGTCCACAGGGCTCAAAAACAAATGATTAGAATGGCTGAAGACCTTATTACCTTAATAAGGGGAAGCCAGCCTTCTCCCTCAGAGTCCTAGAACTGATTTTCCTTCTGATTCTTCTGATCAGGAATCTGATATCTCTGTTCCTTCTGACTACCAGGACATACCCTTATCTACCTATGAGGATTCTGATGCAGAGGATTCCATTTACTCTGCTTCCCCTCCAGAAGATTTTTCTTTTGGTGAAACCCTGCATACCCTTAGGGAGCATTTCCGCTGCGAAAGCCAGGACTACTCTCAGTCCAAAAAGAGACTCATTGAATTTTTAAACCTGCCTCAGCACAGGCCTCTAGCTATCCCTCCTGTTCTGGAGATTGTAGATGATGTTTTCTTGGAATCCAGCCTTACCCTGAATACTTTGCCTCCAGCTCCCAGGAAACCTGACAGGTACTATAGAGTACCTGACTCTCACAAATTCCTTTTCAAGAATCCTACTGCGGATCCAGAGACCATTTCCCAAGGATCAAAAGGCATTAAGGCTACTGCTGCCAAGAATCCTACCCCTTCTGGCAGGCATACTAGGGCTTTAGACAGATGGGGTAAGAAGGTATACACCTCTGCTACTCTGGCCATTAGGGCTTTAAATTGCCAGCTTCATATGTTAAAGTATCAGCAGCATATTATGGGGCTAATTAAACAGAAAATTATGTTGATTCCTGACTGTGTAAAACGCAAAGATTTACAAGAGTTAATGCATTCTGCTGACCAAGTTGGTAAACATACTTTGCAGTGGGGTTTTGATGCTTTAGAAGCATCTTGTATGGCTGCTGTCACTGGGTCTGTTCTTAGAAGGCATGCTTGGCTTAAGGAACAAAACTTGCCAGATCATGTCAAAGCAAATTTACTGGATGCACCCTTAAACCAAGAGCGCCCATTTGGTAGTAAAGCAGAAGAAGATGTTCATCGTGCATACAGCTGCAGTCATAACAGATGGGTTCTCCTGCCGTCAGGCGGGTCCTCGGTCGGCCGAATTCCAAAGTCTGGGTCCGGCGTCGGTTGTCGTCGCTTCTTCCCTGACGTCAGTGCGACAGGGGTATAAAAGAACCAGCCGACGCCATTTTCTTCAGTCTTTCTTGCCGCGCGGTGCCCGAAGCAGAAGCAGTTCGCAAGTGCCGGTCGGCCAGCTCCTGAGATTACGAAAAGTTTGGAACCGAAGTCTTCTTAAAAGCTAAGTACCCCGTTGGGGAAAATTTTTCTTGCCTCAGACCGATGTCAGACAAAGTTAATAATTGTATTTCTTGTGGGAAGCAAATACCGCATAAGGATTTCCATTCCCTCTGTATACCTTGTTTAGGCCCAGACCACGACGTCTCGGTCTGTCGCTTTTGCGCTACATTCAACAAACGCACTATTAAGCGTCGGGCGGAGTTCGCCCAGCATTATTTTGGGAAAGCATTTAACTATACTATGTCGTCGGATACTCTGACTCCGGTTTTGTCTAAAAAACGCAAAGACAAGGACCGACACTCGACGTCCGCGGCCTCTACCGACACCACGCCAAAGCCGACTACATGTGGTCCGGTTCTCAGCGAGGCGCCTACGCAGCCCCTGATTACCGACGACACATCTTTGGCGGTGTCTCCTGTACCCGAGGTCGCAGGCTCTTCGGCCCACACCCTCACTACAGATACCGAAGCCACGCTTGGCGTTGAAACACACAATGTGGACAGGTCCACCTCCACTCAAGGTGTCTTCAGACCTTCCTCTTCTTTCTCCATCAAGGCTTTCACCAAGTCTAAAGCTACCATGCACCCTAAGAGACCAGCTACACAGGGCCCTTCTCCAGGCCCCATGCCTAAGAAACAGATGCTTAAAATGGTTGAGGATTTAATTACTCTAATCAGAGGTTCTCAGCCACCTCCGGACAAAAGACCCAGAGTGGAGGAAGATTCCCCCTCCTCTGATCAGGGCTCCATTATTTCAGAGCACTCTGATTATCAGGAACAGTCTTACTCCCCTTTTGAAGACTCTGATGCAGAGGAATCTATTCCTTCTGTATCCCCCCTGAGGATTACTCATTTGGTGAAACTCTGCATACCTTAAGGGAACACTTCCACTGGGAAGGCCAGGATTATTCAGATTCCAAGAAAAGGCTCAGGGAATTTCTCTTGTTACCCCAGCATAGGCCTCTGGCTATTCCTCCTGTCCTGGACATCCTAGATGATGTTTACTCGGAGGCCTGCCTTAACCCGGATTCTCTTCCTCCAGCTCCAGTTAAGCCTGACAGGTACTACAGGGTTCCTGACTCACACCAATTTCTATACAAAAGCCATGCTGCTGACCTAGAAACCATCTCACAGGGGCCCAAGGGAGTTAAGGCCTCCATTGCCAAAACCCATTGCCTTCCGAGAGAGATTCCAGATCCTTAGAAAGGTGGGGAAAAAAGGTATATACCTCGGCTACCTTATCCATGAGGGCCTTAAACTGTCAGTTTCATATGCTAAAATACCAACAGTTTCTGTTATCTCAATTGAAAAGTAAAATGTCACAACCTGAACAACCAGACATGAAGGAGTTGCAGGATTTGATGCATAGTGCAGAACAAGTGGGTAAACATACCTTACAATGTGGTTTTGATGCTCTAGAGGCCTCATGTAGAGCTGCTGTTACAGGCTCAGTCATATGTAGGCATGCCTGGCTTAAGGAACAAGCCTTGCCTGATCATGTCAAAGCTAAATTACTAGACGCCCCTCTTCAAAAGGATGTACTATTTGGGGCAAATGCTGAGGAAGTATTACGGAAAATGGAGGAAAAGGCTAAATCAATGCAAACTGTGAAAGAATTTCTGCAGGTCCAACCCCCACGTTTTAGTAGAAATTGGCCTTCCAAAAACTGGTCCTTTCCTGCCACAGACAGACCCCAAAGAGGCAGATACAGGCGCCCGAGGGGCAGAGGGCAAACACAAGGCTCGTACAGAGGCAGACAATGGCAAGCTCCTACACAAAGAGGTGGTGAGGACAACTCGCAATCTTTCAGAAAGCAAAACCAATGACTTTCCCCTTTGCATGCCAACCAGGTCTCAAATGGCAGCCCCCTTAGGAGGAAAGCTGGCACTATTCTCAAAAAATTGGCATATTGTCACAAAGGACAAATGGATCCTGAACATTATAAACAGAGGCTACAAATTCCATTTTCATACCCTTCCAAAAATGAAAGGCATGTCAAACCTGCCACACAATCAAAGGGCAGAGGCACAAAAGCAAATTTCAGGTCTTATAAACATGAAAGCTATTCAAGAGGTACCTACGCACGAACAAGGTCAAGGTTTTTATTCCAGGCTATTTCTGGTACCAAGGAAGGGAAAAGATTGGATACCTATTTTGGACCTATCCATCCTAAACACATTTCTACTCATACCAAAATTCAAGATGCTCACTCTACAGCAACTTCTTCCCATGCTGGGCAAGGAGTCTTGGCTGGTAACATTGGACCTCAAGGAGGCATACCTGCATGTCCCAATCAGACAAAATTGCAGAAGATACCTCAGATTTCTTGCAGGTTCAACCCATTATCAATTCTCTGCATTGCCCTTTGGTTTATCTACTGCGCCCAGAGTATTCACGAAATGCCTGGCATCAGTAATTGCCTACTGCAGACTTCAAGGGATACAAATATACCCTTATTTGGACGACTGCCTGATCCAAACGGACAGCAAGCACATTCTTCTGAAACATCTGGCTTATGTAATAATGTTATTAAACTCTCTAGGATACACAGTCAACAAAGAGAAATCAAGACTAATACCCTCTCGGAAGATAATTTTCCTGGGTGCCAATTTGGACACAAACACCCAGATGGCCTACCTCATGCCAGAGAAGCAGAGGCAATTAATTCAATATTTCAGAACACTGGCAAATTGCACCAGGCTGACTGCAAGGAAAATCCTGCAGGCTCTGGGATTCATGGCATCTTGCATCTTACTAATCCCATGTGCAAAGCTGCATATGAGAAAACTACAATGGTACCTAAAAAACATATGGTCTCAACACAGCCACAGTTTGGAAACATTAATACCACTAATTCCACGTCTGCAAAAGGAATTTCTGTGGTGGGCTCAAGCATGCCAAACAAACACAGGTCTTCCATTCAGCAAGCCTCAAGCAAATCAAGTCATCACAACAGACGCCTCGGACTACGCCTGGGGCGACATGACAGACCGGTGCATTCAGGGCAAATGGACCCAAAAAGAAAAGCACCTTCACATCAATCAAAAAGAAATGCTAGCAGTGATAAATGCTATTACAGCTTTCAAGGACCTTCTACAACCAGGTCAGCTATTGATAAGAACAGACAACACCACAGTTATGTGGTACATAAACAAGCAGGGAGGAACACATTCTTATCCCCTATGCAGACTGGCCATGTCACTTTGGAACATGGCCATGGACTTACAAATGGAACTACAAGCACATTACTTGCCAGGCAAGGAAAACACACTGGCAGACAACCTAAGCAGGAATATGACAGATCCACATGAATGGAAGTTGCATCCAAAAGTGTTTACAGAAATAATCCAAGAATGGGGAAGGCCAGACATAGATCTCTTTGCCTCCCACAAAAATCATCAATTGGCAAAATTCTGCTCAAGGATCTTCCATCCAAAGGCCTGGAGAGTGGACGCTCTCTCTTTCAGTTGGACATCAATGACAGTTTATGCCTTCCCACCTCTTCCTTTGCTGCCCAAAGTCCTATTGAAGACCAGAGCAGACAGACCACAGATGATCCTCATTGCTCCGGACTGGCCAAGGCAACACTGGTACCCACTCCTGAGGAGCCTGAGGAGCCTGACGCATTCCCCACCATGGACCCTGCCTCTAATGCCTCTTCTTCTGACTCAGCACAGCTTCAAAACTCTTCACAGTCAGCTGAAAACACTCAATCTAGCCACATGGAAGATTCCTTAGCATTGCAGCAGGCCCTGCTCTCCAAGGAGGTGCAGGATGTCATTTTGGAGGCCAGAAGGCCATCAACTAGAAAAGCTTACTCGGCAAAATGGAAACGTTTTTGTGTTTGGAATGAGAAAAAGGGCCAGTGCCCTGGAAAACTGAATTTACCTCAAATACTACAATATTTGGCTGAACTGCTAAGCAGTGGACTTTCATTCTCTTCCATCAAAATCCATGCCTCAGCCATTTCTGCAGAATACAACACTGATCCACCTTTATTCTCTCACCCTCTATTAAGACAGTTCCTCAGAGGGGCTAAGAATTTAAGACCTCCAAGGAAACAACCAATACCTGCTTGGGATCTTAATTTCATTCTGGAAAAACTGACTTTGCCTCCTTTTGAACCAGCTGCCTCATCAGATTTACAATATTTGTCCTGGAAAACAGCTTTCCTTCTGGCTATCACTTCAGCTCGTAGAGTTTCAGAACTACAGGCTCTTATGGCTGTCCAGCCTTTTATCATCTTCCATCTGGACAGAGTTTCATTACGTACCAACCCGTCCTTTATGCCTAAAGTGGTATCCAGGGTAGCTTTAAATCAGGCCATACATTTACCTACTTTTTATCCTAATCCTCAAAACAAAGGGAGAGATTACTGCATTCCTTGGACATCCACAGACAACTGCGTTATTATTTGGACAGAACAAAACCTTTCAGAAAATCAGAACAGCTTTTTGTGGCCTATGCAGTAGGAGCTCAAGGAAAGTCAATATCCAAACAGACAATCTCAAAATGGATAGCCCACTGCATACGCTTTTGCTATTCCTTTCATGGCAAAACTGTACCTACAGGCATTAGAACTCATTCTACCAGGGCCACAGCCACCTCTGCAGCCTTCCTCAGAGGAGTTCCTACCAAGGATATTTTAGAAGCAGCCACTTGGAGTTCTGTGCATATCTTCTCTAAGCACTACAACCTACCATTATACTCCAAATCTAGAGCAGGCTTTGCCACTGCAGTCTTGCAGGGCATTTTGGCTCCTCCTAGCTCCAACTAGTGCCTACCACCCCTTTCTTAGCTTTGGGATTCTACCCATCTGTTATGACTGCAGCTGTATGCACGATGAACATAGTACAGTTTTGTACCTACCATAAATGTAGATGTTCGAGTGCTAATACAGCTGCAGTCCAGGTTTCCCTCCCTCCTTCCCCTCTAGGGGTCTTCTTTTATGGTGTATTTGCTTGCAACTACTGGTCTTTGATTATATTGCTTTGCATTATTACATAATTTTATGTATTGCCTTCTTTCTGGGGGCATCTGACATCTGGGGCAAGAAAAACTGAAGAAAATGGCATCGGCTGGTTCTTTTATACCCCTGTCGCACTGACGTCAGGGAAGAAGCGACGACAACCGACGCCGGACCTAGACTTTGGAATTCGGCCGACCGAGGACCCGCCTGACGGCAGGAGAACCCATCTGTTATGACTGCAGCTGTATTAACACTCGAACATCTACATTTATGGTAGGTACAAAACTGTACTTTCTCAAAAGGATGGAGGAGAAAGCTTAATCTATGCAAACTGTTAAAGATTTCTTACAGCTACAGCCACCTAGATTCAGTAGGCATTGGCCTTCAAAGAACTGGTCCTTTCCAGTCCCTTCCAGGCCTTCTCAGTCCAAACCCAGGGGCAGCAGACCACCAAGACTTCAGTCTCAGGTTATGCACAGATCTAAGCAGTGGGGTGCGCCCACGTCCAAAACAGGGAGTAGTAAGCCACCTCCCTATGGTAAACTTGCACAATGACTTATTCTTAACTCCCCCAAGCCTTGCTCAAGTACTTGCACCTTTAGGAGGAAAACTTGCCCTGCAAGCAAAAAAGTGGGAATACATTACCCAAGACAAATGGGTTTTAAACATTATTTCCCTAGGATACAGATTCCACTTCCACTCACTCCCAACCCTAAGTGGATGGCCAGACCTCCCCCCAAACCAGTGGGTGGAGGCCCTAAAGCAAGTACTTTCTCTCCTCAGCATCAAGGCTATTCAAACTGTCCCAACAGAACAAAGGGGACAAGGCTTTTATTCAAGACTGTTCCTGGTTCCCAGAAAAGAGAACTCATGGCATCCTATCCTAGATTTATCTATTCTCAACACTTTTCTGTTGGTTCCAAAATTCAGAATGCTATCTCTCCAACAGCTGCTTCCTATGCTAGCCAAGGATGCCTGGCTGGCAACCCTAGACTTAAAAGAAACTTACCTGCACATCCCCATAAGGGAATCTTGCAGGAAATACCTTCGCTTCAGGACAGGCTGTATGCACTATCAGTTCTCTGCTCTTCCCTTTGGCTTATCTACTGCGCCCAGGGTATTCACAAAGTGTCTAGCTCCAGCCATTGCTTTTTGCAGGCAGAGAAGAATTCAGATTTGCCCATACTTTGACGATTGCCTGATTTAGGTGGAAAGTCAGGAATTGCTACTACAGCACCTGGCATTTGTAAAGAGACTTCTAACTTCACTGGGGCTACACCATCAATGAAAAGAAGTCACACCTAGTACCCTGCCAACAGATTGTATTCCTGGGAGCAAGCTTGAACACAACTCCCCAGATGGCATTCCTCACTCCAGAGAAACAAATTTATTTGGCAACTTACTTCAACCTACTGGCCACAAAGACCCAGATATCTGCAAGGAAAATACTGCAAGCTCTGGGGTTCATGGCCTCTTGCATTCTGTTAATTTCATATGCAAGACTGCATATGTGGAAACTTCAATGGTATCTAAAAAGTCTATGGTGTCAACATTCTCAGGACCTGGAAACAATACTTCCTATCATTCTGTGTCTAAGGGCAGAGTTCCTTTGGTGGGCAGAGGCCTGCAACCACAACAAGGGACTCTCTTTCACTCTACCCCCTGCCTCCCAAACCCTAACAGACACATGGGAGGGTCACTTGGCAGGGCAGTGCATTCAGGGCAAATGGAGCCCAAAGCAGGTGCACCTGCATGTCAATCAAAAAGAAATGCTAGCTGTACAGAATGCTCTGACAGCCTTCAAAGGACTTATTCTTCCAGGACAACTATTGGTAAAGACAGACAACACCACAGTTATGTGGTACATAAACAAGCAGGGAGGAACACATTCCTACCCACTCTGCAGACTAGCCATGGCTCTGTGGAACACAGCCTTGAGCAACCAAGTGCACCTACAAGCTCAATTCCTGCCAGGCAAACTAAATTCACTGGCAGACGACTTAAGCAGAAATCTCACGGACCCACATGAATGGAAACTGGAACCCAAAATATTCAAACTTTTGGGGAACAGATGGGGGACACCAGAAGTGGACCTATTTGCTTCCCCTCAGAGCTACCAATTGAACAAGTACTGCACCAGAACTCCCCACAGTCAAGCTTGGAAGGTGGATGCCCTGTCATTTTCTTGGGAAAGTCTCTCAGTCTATGTCTTTCCCCCTCTGCCTCTCCTCTTGAAGGTTCTACTAAAGATCAAACAGGACAAGCCAAGGACAATCCTGATTGCACCAAACTGGCCATGCCAGCACTGGTATCCTCTTTCGTGCAGCCTGACAGTGCTACAACCATGGCACCTGTCTCAGACACCTTCCCTGCTGTCCCAGCAGGGGGGCCAAATTCTACACCCTCAGCTTCAGACCCTGAATCTTGCAGCCTAGCTAGTCCCCTGAGCTCACCTCTAGCAACCCCTCAGTAAGCAGGTGCTGGATGTCATTCATGAGGCAAGGAGGCCTAGTACTAGAAAATCCTATTCAGAAAAGTGGCAAAGATACTGTTCCTGGAGCCATTCTCAGGATCAAGGGATGGGCACAACTGTGCCCAGCTTATCTCATATACTAGATTACTTAACAGAAATACTCCACAAGGGTCTGTCCTTCTTTTCAATTAAGATTCATGCCTCTGCCATCACAGCTCATTATAATACTGAGCCACCCCTCTTCTCTCATCCTCTGGTAAAACAGTTCCTTAGAGGGACCAAAAATGTAAGACTCCCCAGGAGAGCTCCCACTCCAGCCTGGAACCTTAACTTTAATTTGGAAAAACTTACACTTCCCCCCTTTGAACCGGCTGCAGCAGCAGAGTTGAAATTCCTCTCATGGAAAACAGCTTTACTTCTAGCCATCACTTCAGCGAGAAGAGGGTCTGAACTGCAGACCCTTATGGCAGTGAATTCCTTCATTATCTTCCATGCGGACAGGGTTTCCCTCAGGACTAACCCATCTTTTATGCCCAAGGTGGTGTCTAGTGTGGCTTTAAATCAGTCCATTCATTTGCCTACTTTTTTCCCTAATCCTCAAAATAAAGGGGAAAGGATACTGCATTCTCTGGACATGCACAGGCAGCTTAGATTCTATTTGGACATGACTAAGCCTCAGAAAATCTGAACCTGTGGACCTCAAAACATTAGGTTTGAAGGCTGCCACTGCAACTTTGATTCCCACAGCTTGGTTACACATAAGAATCCTCCAGTGGACTGTAGCTATGCAGTGGTCCTTTCTTTGCTATCCCTTGAGTCATCCCATAAAATTGTCTCGTGTTTGTAGCAATTGTCTTCTTTGGTCAAAGTTAGAGTAAACTGTATTGTCATTCACACCCACACAAGAGTGTAAGCTGAGTGAAATTTTGTTGCTTCAGTCTCAAAAGTGCAGACAGCTCCTACAGAACAGAAAACAACATGACTATTCAACAACACAGTAACAATAGACAGACCTCCGAGTTGGGGTGGGAACGGGGCATTTCTTGGGACAGATGGTCCAAGGCACGTGGTTGATACAAGAGACCAGTCTGCATATCAGTGTCATAGAATGGACA
This sequence comes from Protopterus annectens, assembly GCF_019279795.1. Taxonomy (NCBI): domain Eukaryota; kingdom Metazoa; phylum Chordata; order Ceratodontiformes; family Protopteridae; genus Protopterus; species Protopterus annectens. The sequence continues at coordinate 201,113,993 of NC_056732.1, read as the reverse complement.
GTGGTGCTTTTAGCATTGCAGGGGCTTTAAGAGCTTTCTTTGTCTAGGGACTATTGCATTACAAACGGACAGCATGTCAGTAAGTTGGTATAACAGCAAACAGAAGGAAACCAGATATCACCCCCTTTATCAAGAAATAATGAGGGTTTGGAAATGGGTGATCTCTTCCAACTGCTTCCTAGTAGCAATGCACATACCGGGGAAGTCAAACATTCTAGCAGACAGCCTCTGCAGAACCATCGTTATGCTTCATGTGTAGCCTCTCAAACAATTAATGGCAAACATGATCTTCCACAAGTGGGGTCAGCCTTGCTGCAGCCTATTTGCACCCCCTCCAACAACAAGTGCAGCAGGTTATTTGCCTTGATCCGTCCTCCGTGACAGTCACTGAGAGATGGTCTTGTTCATGCTTGTCTCACCAGTCTCCTTTACGCTTATCTTCCCCTACTCCTCATCCCCGAATTTCTTCAGAAAGCACAACAGTTGAAGAGCAGAGTGATCTTCATTGCTCCCTTTTGTCCTTGACAGGTGTGGTTCCCCTTCCTTTGGTCTCACCTGCTATGTCCTCCTTGGACACTGGATCCCAGTCCAGACCTCCTATCTCATCTATCAGGACAGATTCACCCAGATATTGTACCTTCAAACTGACCTTATGGTTTCTCCAATTCTGATTATAGCTAGACATTCTTGGCTTTCCTCTCCAGTTTGAAAAATTCTGCTATCTTCCCATAAAGCTCCTACTAGAAAAATCTACTACAATAAATGGAAAAGATTCACTATTTGGGCTCATCAGAAACAGATCCCTTCACTGCTCCAATCCAGCAGTACTGGACTTCCTTGCCTCAGTTTTCCACGATGGAGCAAGTTTTTTGTAGTAGTAAAGTTCTGTTGGCAGCCATTTCCATTTTTCAAAAGAGTGGAAAAGCGGGTTTGCTGCTGTTATAGATGGATCACACTCCTTATTGACCCTGGGAAAGCCAGGTCCTGGAAAGGAGACTCTCTCCGACAGTTAAGTTTGTGATTCAGGATTTATGATTTGAATTTTGTCCTTGTTGTAAAACAGTGGATCAGTCCTTTGCTCCTGTGTAGATATTGGAGAGAGATTCCCATTCATGTTTAGATTTGTTTTGTAGTCTTGTTTGAGATTTATATCCCGAGTACCCAGAAATATCCTGTAGGAGGTGCAGTATGGAGTTTTATGGTCCCTGCATTTGGTAAGTGGTATTTGCTTCACCATTCTCCTTGTTAAGTTTGAATGCATTCAAGGTGGTGTGAGACTCTGCCAAGAGTGTGTCTTGTCTAACGTCCTGTTTGTGATTTTCATGTAAAGGATATCTAGGTAAAGTAGAGGTTTGGAGATGAAAAGGAGCACTTGCTAGCAGATGTCATGCGGCTATTCAACTTAAAACACAGACTGCCAGAGATTCTGGATGCAAATACATTATTTATTAAAAAGTATCATGATACTTGAATATTTTAGAATAGATTCAACTTTATGCACAAATGTAACCCTTTTTATATCTTAAAGTTAAAAAAAAATAGATTGGTCCATACAAACTTCAAAGCTTTCTCAGTTTATGGTAAAAACACGCTTCCAAGGCTAAAAGGAGTAAATAGATAACAAGGTATGCATATGGGAGGATAGCTTAAAACTTTCTCATACTTCAGTCTTGACATGGTTTGCATTTACTTTCAGCAGACTTATCACAGAGAGATTCAAAACAAGTATCTCAGAAACATTCCAAGCAAGTGCAAGGTACATAACTTCCTTTTAAGGTTAAATGATTGCAAGAAACATTTACCCATCTGTATGCTAAGCTCTAATGAACTCTAACGAAGTTAAACTGTTCTTCTCAGCTAAATAGTAATAATATATGAAACTTGCAGTACTTTTAAGCAAACACTATATTAAAATAAGCATAAATAAACATAAAAAAATACCCATTGCAAGTTCCTTCCTCTGATGTTATAAAGCATCACAACCCCAGATTATTTTGAATCATATTATTATCAAACATATAACCTCTGGGATATTTTTTGTTCAGGTATGATAACCATTGCATGTGCACTTTTTCTCATAAAGCAGTTCAGTAATAGATCTTGTATATTCTGTTAAGAATTTATGAAAAGCATGATTATAATGAAAGTAATTATACTTTGCTTTATCCTTGTACCAACATTTCCAAATATATTACCCAACCACCCAAACAAGGTCCAGTCAGACTCAGATTTAGTCATATTAATACCCATTTGTTTGTCAGTCACCTTTTCTTGTTCATCATGGAAGTCTGAAATAAACGTGCACCATTTTCTGATCAAATAGCAAACTCTGCCATTCAAAGCCAGTACATAATCAAGAGTTATTTGTTTTTGCAAGTGTGTTGCTCTATCTTCAATCAGTTCTCTGTTTGCCATACGAATGGGCTCCTATGTCTTATTAGCCATTTCAGCTAGTATAAAGGAGAACTGATTAACTTCATGCAGAGTTCATAATATGCTGTACTCGGTGAAAAGAAAGCTACTTCTTGCTTAGTAGGGTGTATGGCCATCTTATTTCATAACCTTCCAGAAGGTATAGAAAAAGAATGAAAAATATCTTGCATCATCTGTCCCACACAACAACCAGACCATTTTCTGGGTAACCAGGGATAAGCAACCGGTCTCCAGAGATGTAGTAATTGTCCAGTATTCCCATGCCTTCTCCCTAGATGTGCTTCATGTTTCACTGTTGCAGTCATCACCTGTGGGTTGTCCCTGCTGTGGTAGCCCTCAGCCGGCCCGAATACCAGAGTCCATTTTTTTTGAGTCGGCTGCAGTCACCTGTAGTCTGACATCAGGTCATCAGTGCTATTAAGCAAGGCAGCCGATATCATTACATTAGTCTTTCTTGCTGTGGAGCCCGTAGCAGAAGCAGTTCACATGAGTGCCGGTCAGTCGCTACCAGAAGTTGAATTTTCAGCTGAAAATGTCTAAAGCTAAGTACCCCGTTGTGGATCCTTTTTTCTTGCACTAACCGATGTCCGAAAAAGTTAACAATTGTCTCGCCTGTGGAAAGCAGATCCCACACAGAGACTTCCATTCTTACTGCTTCACTTGTTTAGGCCCAGACCACGACGTCCCCTGTGTCCGGTTCTGTGCCCTCATTAATGTGAAAACCATTCGCCTTAGAACTCTTTTTGTAGGCAGTTATTTTTGTGTCCCGTCTTCGCATTCCGATATGGTGTCCATCAGCCAACAATCTGTGAACATTCCAAAAAAAACGTAGAGATAAAGATAGAGACAAGACCACACAGGGCTAAGCCTTCCGACGATGCTACCAGATGTAGTAATTGTCCAGTATTCCCATGCCTTCTCCCTAGTTATACGCCTCTAACCCAAGTTCTGTCAGTAAATTTGCATTATGGGTGTCATTGCAACTGTCATCCTGTTTCCTGTGTGGTTGTTTCCAGCCTGAATTGTATTTTTTGTCGTTGCAGCTGCTGTAACCTACTCGCACAGTTCCTTTCATGGCATAACAAGTATCTCCTTGTGTTTAATGCAGCCAGTTGTTAATTTTAGTGCAGTCTGTAACATTACTCCAGGTTTGATTGTCTTCAGCAATTTGATTTTCTAAACAAGTCTGTTCGGGGACAGGTAACATTGGAAAGGCTCCTTTGGCATCATGGGGAACAAATCTACACACTCAGCAATTGGAAACATTTAGGTCACTGGCGTATTGGTGCAGCATTCAAAGAAACAGGATGATGTTCATCGTGTTTCACTGTTGCAGTCATTAAACTTGGGTTATCCTGCTGGCAGTCGGCCTGAGTTCCAAAGTCTTGGTCCGGCGTCGGTTGCTGTCACCTCTTCCCTGACGTCAGTGAGCCAGGGGTATATAAGATGCAACCGACGCCATTTTCCCCAGTCTTTCTTGCCACATGGTACCCGAAGCAAAAGCAGTTCGCAAGTGCCAGTTGGCCGACTCCCGAGATTTTCGAATTCGAATTTCAGAACCAAAGTCTTCAATAAAGCTAAGTACCCCATTGGGGAAACTTTTTCTTGCCTCAGACTGATGTCAGTAAAAGTTAATAATTGTATTTCTTGTGGGAAGCAAATACCTCATAAGGATTTTCATTCTTACTGTATTCCATGCCTAGGCCCAGATCACGACGTCACTAGTTGTCTGTTTTGTGCTAGATTTAACAAACGCTCTATTAAACGTCGGTTTGATTTTGCTCTGCATTACTTTGGCCAAAGGTTCAATTATACAATGCCGTCGGAACAACCAATGACCGGAATTCACAAAAAACGCAAAGACAAGGATAAGGACAGGCATCCGAGGTCCAAATCCGACGACGAAGCCTCTTCTAGGCCAGTCGCCGGTTCTCAGTGAGGCGCTTTCGCAACCCCTGACACCCGCTACCTCAGAGCCACAGGCTGCCACCGACTTCCACGTGGAGACAACTAGGCCTCTGGAAACTCAAGGTATTGGGCCTACGGAAACTAATCCCTCAGATGGGTCCGGAGACGCTGAGCAGGCATCGGCTTCTGAGGGTGTTTTCAGACCTTCACAGCTTACCATCAAAACAACAACCAAGTCTAAAACACCATTAAAGACAAAGAAACAAGTAAAGCATTCTCCTGGACAGTCGTCCATGCCTAAGAAACAGATGCTCAAAATGGCCGAAGACCTAATTACTCTGATCAGGGGTTCCCATCCCCCTCCTGATAAAAGGCCTAGGCAGGATACAGACTATGATTCCTCTGATCAGGTTTCCATTTCCTCTGATTCCTCTTCAGACCAGGGATACTCTCTATCCCCCTATGAGGACTCTGATGCTGAAGAATCTATTCCTTCAGCCTCTCCTCTTGAGGATTACTCTTTTGGGCAAACTTTAAATACCATGAGGGAGCATTTCCATTGGGAAAGCCAGGATTATTCAGAATCCAAGAAAAGACTCAGATTTTCTTTTATTGCCTCAGCACAGGCCCCTTGCTATTCCGCCTGTATTGTGGATGATGTGTTCTCTGAATCCAGTTTAACCACTGATTCTTTGCCCCCAGCACCAGTCAAGCCAGATAGGTACTATAGAGTCCCTGACTCTCACAAATTTCTGTATAAAAACCATGCTGCTGACCCAGAAACTATTTCCCAGGGTCCCAAATGGGTAAAGGCTTCCACTGCTAAAAATCCCGTTCCCTCTGACAGGGATTCTAGAGCGTTGGATAGATGGGGGAAGAAAGTTTACACTTCTGCAACTTTAGCAGTAAGGGCTTTAAATTGCCAGTTCCACATGCTTAAATACCAACAATATTTAATGTCTCTGTTAAAACAGAAAATGCTTACAGGCTCAGAAAGTCCTGACTATAAGGAAATGCAGGATTTATTGCATGCAGCTGAACAAGTGGGAAAACATACTCTGCAATGTGGTTTTGATTCATTAGAGGCGTCTTGTAGAGCCGCAGTTACAGGATCTGTGATTCGAAGGCATGCTTGATTAAAAGAACAAAGTTTACCTGATCATGTTAAGGCAAAATTATTGGATGCTCCTTTACAGCATGATATCTTGTTTGGTGTTAAGGCAGAAGAGGTATTAAAGAAAATGGAGGATAAAGCAAAATCTATGCAAACAGTGAAGGATTTCTTACAGGTACAGCCACCTAGATTTAGCAGAAATTGGCCTTCTAAAAATTGGTCCTTTCCAGTGTCAGACAGACCACAAAGAGGCAGATACAGACACCCAAGAGGCAGATCTCAGCCCCAAGGCTCTTACAGACCATGACAGTGGGGTGCTTCAACCCCAAAAGGAGGAGAAGACAAGTCACAACCTTATAGGAAACAGTCCCAATGACTTCCCCTTTCAAATGCCAAGCACTTACCTCTTGGCAGCTCCCTTAGGGGGAAAACTAGCACTTTTTTCACAAAATTGGCATATAATCACCCAAGACAAATGGGTACTAAATATTGTGTCTCAATGTTACAGGTTCCACTTTCACACTCTACCAAGGCCAAAAGGAATGCCAGACCTGCCTCAAAAATCAATGGGCAGAGGCACAAAAACAAATAACAGCCCTCATGGACATGAGAGCTATTCAAAAAGTGCCACAACAGGAACAAGGACAAGGATTTTACTCAAGACTTTTCTTGGTCCCCAGAAAGGACAAAAATCTTGGAGACCCATACTGGACCTATCTATTCTAAATACTTATCTGGATGTTCCGAAATTCAAAATGTTGACACTACAGCAACTTCTTCCCATGCTGGGCAAGAAGGCTTGGCTTGTTACTTTGGACCTCAAAGAGGCATACCTGCATGTCCCAATCAGACAAAATTGCAGAAGATACCTCAGATTCATAGCTGGCACTATGCATTACCAATTCTCGGCACTGCCCTTTGACTTATCTACTGTGCCCAGGGTCTTCACAAAATGCCTGGCACCAGTAATTGCATTTTGCAGACAAAAAGGAATTCAAATATATCCCTACTTGGACGACTGCCTTATTCAAGCAGAGAGCAAGGACATTGTACTAAAGCATCTGGCGTTTGTAAAAAGATTACTAATGGGCCTAGGGTACACAATAAACAAAAAGAAGTCAAAACTAGTGCCCTCACAAGAGATAATATTCCTGGGTGCAAGCTTAAATACAACTGCCCAGATGGCTTATCTCACGCCAAACAAGCAAAGACAACTGACTCAGTACTTTCAATTGATGGCAACAAAAACCCAACTGCCTGCAAGAAAACATCTGCAGGCCTTGGGGTTCATGGCGTCCTGTATACTACTAATACCATATGCCAGACTGCATATGAGGAAGTTACAGTGGTATCCAAAAAGTGTTTGGACTCAACACTGTCACAGTTTGGAAGCAATAATACCACTTATTCCCAGCCTACAACAGGAGTTTCGATGGTGGGCACAGGCATGTCACCAGAACAAGGGACAGCCTTTCACTTTACCTACAGCCAGGCAGACACTAACAACAGATGCATTGGATTACGCCTGGGGAGCACACATGGCAGGAACATGTATTCAGGGCAAGTGGGCTGCAGACCAAATGCATCTTCACATCAATCAAAAAGAGATGCTAGCTGTACAAAATGCTCTGACAGCTTTCAAGGACCTTCTGCATCCAGGACAACTATTACTAAAGACAGACAAACACCACAGTTATGTGGTACATAAACAAGCAAGGGGGCACACATTCATATCCCCTCTGCAGACAAGCCATGACTTTGTGGAGCACAGCACTGACCTGTCAAGTTCATCTGCAAGCGCAATTCCTGCCAGGAAAGAAAAATACTCTGGCAGACGACTTAAGCAGAAACATCATGGATCCTCACGAATGGAAATTAAATCCACAAGTATTCAGCATGATAACACAAAAATGAGGGTGCCCAGACATAGATCTTTTTGCCTCCCCTCTGAACTGCCAACTACAGAAATTCCGCACAAGTACTTACCACACACAAGCATGGAAAGTGGATGCTCTCTCATTCAGCTGGAAAACCCTAAAAGTTTACGTCTTCCCACCACTGCCTCTCCTTTCAAAGGTACTCCTAAAAGCCAGACAAGAGAGGCCAAAAATTATCCTGATTGCCCCAGACTGGCCACGCCAGCACTGGTACCCAATCTTAAAGAACTTGGCTCAAGGCCCAGCATGGATTTTACCTCAAATTCCTCATCTTCTGACTCAACAATACAATCAGATCCTGCACAGCCAGCTCAAAACCTTAAATCTGGCTGCATGGCAGATAACTTAGCCAAGCAGCCAACACCTCTCTCTAAAGCTGTTATGGATGTCATTTTGGAGGCCAGGAGGCCCAGCACCAGGAAATCCTATTCAGAAAAGTGGAAGAGATTCTGCACCTGGAACCAGGCTCAAGGCTTTGACCCTCTTGTTCCAAATATTCCTCAGATATTACAGTACTTAACTGAGATGCTGGACAAAGGCCTATCCTTTTCATCGATTAAGATCCACGCCTCTGCCATTTTAGCTCATTACAACACGGATCCTCCTATTTTCTCTCATCCATTACTAAGACAGTACCTCAGAGGGGCTAAAAACATAAGACCGCCCTGGAGAGCACCAACACCAACTTGGGACCTCAACTTTGTCTTGAAAAAACTAACTTTACCTCTTTTTGAGCCAGCCAATTCAGCAGAATTAAAATTTTTGTCATGGAAAACTGCTCTGCTTCTGGCAATAACTTCAGCACGAAGAGTCTCAGAGCTACAGGCATTAATGGCAGTGGAACCTTTCATCATTTTTCATCAAGACAGGGTTTCTTTAAGAACAAACCCTACATTTATGCCAAAGGTGGTATCCAGTGTGGCTCTTAACCAAACTATTCACTTGCGAACATTTTATCCAAATCCCCAGAATAAAGGGGAGAGACTTCTGCACTCATTGGACATACACAGGCAGTTACGTTTCTACTTGGACAAAACAAAAGCTTTCAGGAAAACTGAGCAACTGTTTGTAGCATAAGCTGCAGGATCACAGGGAAAGGCTATTTCAAAGCAGACTATTTCAAAGTGGATAGGACACTGTATCCATTTCTGCTACACACAACATGGAAATACAGCGCCTAACAACATTAGGCCACATTCTACCAGGACAACAGCCACTTCAGCAGCCTTTCTTAGAGGAGTTCCAACCAAGGATATTTTGGAAGCTGCAACTTGGAGTTCAGTACACACCTTTACCAAGCATTACCACTTGCCTCTTTACTCTAAATCCAGAGCAGGCTTTTCCACTGCAGTGCTGCAGGGCCTCATAGCCACTCTAAATCCTGTACAGACCCAGCCACCCAACCTCAGCTTTGGGATTCAACCCAAGTGTAATGACTGCAACAGTGAAACACGATGAACATGGTACAGTTTTGTACCTACCATAAATGTAGATGTTAGAGTGTATTCACTGTTGCAGTCCAGGTTACCCACCCTCCATCCCCACTTACTTTGCTGGAACTTATCTATGCCTTTCTATCCTATACAACTTATATGCAACCTATGTGGTGTATTTGCTTGTAAATAAGGATATTGTTTTTTATTTACTGTATGTTTTTGTTAGCAATATGTATTGCCTATCTATTTGGGGGCACCTGACATCTGGGGCAAGAAAAACTGAAGAAAATGGCGTTGGTTGCATCTTATATACCCCTGGCGCACTGACGTCAGGGAAGAGGTGACAGCAACCGACGCCGGACCAAGACTTTGGAACTCGGGCCGACTGCAGGTCGCCTGCCAGCAGGATAACCCAAGTGTAATGACTGCAACAGTGAATACACTTGAACATCTACATTTATGGTAGGTACAAAACTGTACTTTCTTCATGTTTCATGGTTGCAGTCATCACACTTGGGTTATCTGCCTGCAGGTAGCCCTCAGTTGGCCCATATACCAGAGTCTTGGGATTTCTGCGTTAGATGCTGTTGCCTCTTCCATGACGTCAGGTTGTCGGGGGTATAAAACATGCAGCCGATGTCATTACATCAGCTTTTCCTGCCACGTGGAAGCCCGAAGCAGAAGCAGTTTGCAAGTGCCGGTCGGCCGCTACCTGAAATTTTCCTTTTTCGATTTTCAGACCTGAAGTCTTCTAAAGCTAAGTACACTGTTGGGGATCCTTTTTTCCTGCTCTAACCGATGTCAAAAAAAGTTAACAATTGTCTTGCCTGTGGAAAGCAAATACCTCACAGAGACTTTCATTCTTACTGCATCATCTGTTTAGGCCCAGACCATGACTTTCCTCGCTGTAGGTTTTGTGCCTTGTTTAACACCCGAACTGTTTGTCATCGGGCTATCTTTGTCACTAAATTCTTTCGCTGTCATTCTCCATTTTCCGAAATTACTTCCATAAGCCATCTAACTGTCGATCTTCTGGAAAAACGTAAGGATAAAGACAGACAGAGACAGACCACATAGGTCCAAAACTGCCGACAATGCTTCCGTTCACCTAGTCGCCAGTTCGCTGGTACTCAGTGAGGCGCTTTCACAGCCCCTGATACCCACTTCTACAGATTCGCAGGCCTCTGCTGAGACCCATTCGGAGTCCAGTATGCCACGAGCTGCTGCTTCGTCTATGAAACCTGCGGATGTCTCTACCTTGGATGAGTCCGAAGCTGCTGTGCAGGCACTGGCTTCTGAGGGTGTATTCCGACCTTCTGATTTTCGCTTTAAACTGACAGCTTCATTGACTAAAAATACCGAGTATCTCAGGCCCAGAGTTCGGACTGCACCTAGAAAACCGATGACCAAAGTGCATGCTCCAGCTCCCTTGCCACAGAAACAAATGCTTAGAATGGCTGAAGACTTTATAACTTTAATTAGGGGAAGGCAGCCTTCCCCCTCTAAAAGACAAATAATTGATTTTACTTCTGATTCCACAGACCATGAGTCCGATGACTCTGATACCTCTGATTACCAGGACATACCCTTACCTCCTTATGAGGATTTAGATGCAGTGGATTCCATTCCTTCTGCCTCCCCGCCAGAGGACTTTTCTTTTGGTGAAACCTTGCATACTTTGAGAGCTCCATTGGGAATGCCAGGACTACCCTCAGTCCAAAAAGAGACTGAGAGAATTTTTAGACTTGCCCCAGCACAGGCCTCTAGCTATACCCCCTGTCCTGGACATTGTAGATGATGTCTTCATGGAATCCAGTCTTACTCCTGATACTTTACCACCAGCTCCTAGAAAGACTGACAGGTACTACAGAGTACCTGACTCTCACAAATTTCTCTTTAGGAATCCCTCTGCAGATCCAGAGACTATTTCCCAGGGACCTAAAACCATTAAGGCTACTACAGCAACCCTACCCCTTCGGACAGGGATTCTAGAGCTTTTGACAGATGGGGTAAGAAGGTATATACTTCTGCAGCTCTTGCCATCAGGGCTTTGAATTGCCAGTTTCACATGTTGAAGTACCAGCAGCATATTATGGAACTAATTAAACAAAAAATGTTGTTGCTTCCAGATTGCACAGAAAATAAAGATTTACAATAGCTAATGTATTCTGCAAACCAAGTTAGTAAACATACTTTGCAGTGTGGATGTCCTTCAAGGATGCATCTGCAGTCTTTACAAATGGGTTGTCCTGTCGTCAGGCAGCCCTTCGGTCGGCCGGATTCCAAAGTCTGGGTCTGGCTTCGGCTGGTGTCGCACTTCACCCGACGTCATTGCGGCAGTTCTTCGGGTATAAAGGCATCAGCCGACGCCATTTTCCTCAGTCTTTCTTGCCACGTGGCGCCCGAAGCAGAAGCTGTTCGCAAGTGCCGGTCGGTCAGATCCAGAGATTACTACTACCGAATACTATCTCGAAGACTTCTATAAAGCTAAGTACCCCGTTGGGGACTCTTTCTTGCCTCAGCCGATGTCAGAGAAAGTTAATAACTGTTTATCTTGTGGGAAACAAATACCTCATAAAGATTTCTACTCCTATTGCATACATTGTTTAGGCCCAGACCACGACGTAGCAGCTTGTCTAGCCTGTGCTTCTTTTAACCGGCGGACGCTTAGACGTCGCTCGGACTTTGCTGAACAGATTTTCGGCTCCGATTTTGCCTACATTATGCCGTCGGATCCTCCGACTACGCAAATAACCAAAAAGCGCAAAGAAAAGGACTGACACTCGCGGTCCGTGGTTTCGCCCGAAACCGCGGTTAAGCAAGCCACGAGTGTCTCGGTTTCGGCCGAAACCGAGCAAGCGGTTCTTTCTTCAGCCGATAACTTGCTTTCTACCGAGGCCTCTTCTATCCTGGTAGAAACGGCTTCTGAAATCCAACCTTCTGTTGCGATTTCACAGGATTTATCAGACACCATTCCCCTAGATATTTCTACCCCTGCACGTGGAGCTGCTAGGCCTCCTCCAGCTATGTCTATTAAGGCCTTTGCCAGGGCTAAAGCAGCCAAAGCTTCAAAACCTGGGCCTGCCAAGCCCCCCTCTCACAGGCCCAGCACCAGCTCCCATATGCTTTCTTTGGCAGAGGATCTCATCTCTTTAATTCGTGGATCCCAGCCTCATCCAGACAGGGCCTCTCTCCTCCTCCAGAAAAGAGGCCTAGAGCAGAGCCCCTGAGCCAGTAGCCACAGATGATTCCTCTGATGACTCAGAACATACAGACCCTCCTGAGGCTTCTTATTCTCCTTACGAAGACTCTGATGCTGAGGAGTCCATCCCTTCATCCTCTCCTCCTGAGGAATTTTCCTTTGGGGAAACCTTGCATGCTATGAGGGAACAATTTCAGTGGCAGGGCCAAGATTTCTCAGACTCTAGAAAAGGCTTAGGACCTTTCTACACTTGCCACAGCATAGGCCTTTAGCTATACCTCCAGTTCTATCTGTTGTTGATGATGCATTTAATGATGCTTGCACTACTCCTGATACTTTACCTCCGGCTCCTGCTAAGCCCGATAGGTACTACAGGGTCCCGGACACTCATCACCACTTATATAAGGCCCCTTTTGCAGATCCAGAGACTATCTCCCAGGGCCCTAAAGCTGTAGCAGCTACTTCTTCTAAAAACCCCCTCCCCTCTGAAAGGGAATCCAGGTCCTTAGAGAGATGGGGTAAAAAAGTTTACACCTCTGCTACTCTGTCAGCTAGAGCTTTGAACTGCCAATTTCATATGATTCAATATCAAGAGTTTATGTTTGACCAGTTGACTAAAAAACTGTCCTCTGAAGAATCTGTAGATAAAAAGTATGTTCAAGAAATGTTACATAACATACAGCAGGTTAGTAACCATTCTTTAAAATGTGGCTATGATGCACTGGAGGCTTCCTTTAGATCAGCCTGACTGGCACAGTTATCAGGAGGCATGCATGGTTGAAAGAACAGGCATTACCAGACCATGTCAAATCTAAGCTTTTGGATGCACCTATGGACAAGGTCAATTTATTTGGTGCCTCCGCACAGCAGGTACTAAAAAAGATGGAAGAGAAAGCAAAATCTGTGCAAACAGTAAAAGATTTTTTACAAGTTCAACCTCCAAGGTTTAGCAGGAATTGGCCCTCCAAGAATTGGTCCTTTCCGGACTCCTCTAAGGCACAAAGAGGCAGGAATAGGCGCTCTAGAGGCAGAAACCAATCCAGCGGTGCCTACAGGGGTCGCCAGTGGCAGGGTAACAATCAACGAGGCACGGATACAGCCACCACCACTACAACAACTCAATCACAGTGACTTGGCGGTGGCACCGCCTACCACGGAACAACTAGAAGCACCCTTAGGCGGAAAGCTAACATTATTTTCAAAAAACTGGCACTGCATTACAAGAGAAAAATGGATTTTGCAGACTATAGACAAAGGATACAGGTTCCATTTCCATACACTACCAGGAAAGAGAGGAATGCCAAACCTACCACCTTCTCAAAGGGCAGAAGCTCTAAAACAAATATCTCAATTATTAAGAATGCGAGCTGTGGAAAAGGTACCATTTATGGAGCAAGGAAGGATTTTACTCCAGGCTCTTCCTGGTACCAAGAAAAGAAAACAAATGGAGGCCTATTCTAGACCTGTCCGCTTTAAACACATTCCTCATTGTTCCAAAATTCAAAATGCTGACCCTACAGCAGCTTCTTCCCATGCTGGGCAAGGAGTCTTGGCTGGTAACTCTAGATCTCAAGGAGGCATACCTGCACGTCCCCATAAGACCAATTTGCAGAAGATACCTCAGATTTCTTGCAGGATCAGAGCATTATCAATTCTCAGCATTGCCCTTTGGCTTATCTACTGCGCCCAAAGTGTTCACGAAATGCCTGGCATCAGTAATCGCTCATTGCAGACTTCAGGGAATTCAAACCTATCCCTACCTGGACGACTGCCTGATACAAGCGGACAACAAAAACAAATTAACAGAAGACTTACAAAGAGTCATCTACCTGCTACAAGCCCTGGGATATACAGTCAATACAAAAAAGTCAAGGCTGATTCCATCCCAAATAATAACCTTTCTGGGTGCAGAACTGGACACATCAAAACAAATGGCATTTCTAACTGCAGAAAAGAAAGAGCAACTTCCTCTCTACTTCTTGGCATTAACAAAGCAGAGCCATCTAACTGCAAGAAAAGTGCTACAAGCTCTAGGCTTCATGGCATCCTGCATAATTCTGGTCCCTCATGCCAGGCTTCATATGAGAAAGCTACAGTGGTACCTAAAAAATTTGTGGTCTCAGCACAAGCACAGCCTAGAAACCAAAATTCCAATGATCCCATGCCTGAAACAAGAATTCTTATGGTGGGCTCAGGCCTGTCAATCAAACACAGGACTGCCCTTCTGCAAAAGTCAACCAAGACAGACTATCACGACAGATGCCTCAGACCTCAGTTGGGGGGCACACATGATGGACAAGTGCATTCAAGGCCTATGGACTAAAGACCAGCTGCATCTGCACATAAATCTAAAAGAAATGATGGAAGTAAAATTGGCAATCCAGGCATTCAGACCTCTTCTCCAAGAAGGCCAGTTGATGATAAGGACAGACAACACCACAGTTATGTGGTACATCAACAAACAGGGAGGCACACACTCATACCCCCTATGCCGGCTGGCACTGGACCTATGGGATGTGGCTCTGAGCTACAACATTCAGTTACAGGCAATTTATGTACCAGGGAAGGAAAACATTCTAGCAGACATATTAAGCAGAACTACAACAGATGCCCACGAATGGATGCTGCATCCGGACATTTTCAAAACCATCACAAGAGAATGGGGATTACCACAAATAGACTTGTTTGCATCCCCATGCAATCACCAGTTGAAGAAATTCGGCACAAGGACTTACCACCCACTTGCTTGGAAGGTGGACTCCTATCCTTCAGTTGGAAAAGCCTGACAGCATCGCATTCCCACCACTTCCTTTGATGCACAAGGTGCTTCTCAAGATCAAAGAGGAACGTCCGAGGATCATCCTGATAGCCCCAGACTGGCCAAGACAACATTGGTATCCACTGCTGAGGAGCATGTCCGGAACAAATATGGAAACTGCCCTGATCCCATTACTGCTGACACAGAACAACTACAACATACTGCATCCAAACCTAAAAACTCTGCAGCTAACTGCCTGGAACATTACATAACAGCAATTAACCCAAATTTATCCCAAAGGGTTAAAGACATAATCCTGGAGGCTCGTAGACCTTCAACAAGAAAGAATTATGCAGCAAAATGGAAAGGATATCTCATCTGGAGTACTGCAAAGGGGCAAGATGTGACACTGGTGAACATAGCCAACATCCTGGAGTACTTGGCGGAGCTCTTCCATACAGGCCTGTCCTATTCCTCCATCAAGATATATGCATCAGCTATTTCAGCAGAATACAGCTTGAATCCTCCTGTCTTCTCGCATCCTCTGCTCAGACAGTTTCTGAGGGGAATTAAAAATGTAAAACCTCCCAGGAAACCTCCATTGCCAGCATGGGACTTGAACTTTGTGCTAGAAAAGCTGACTCTACCTCCTTTCGAGCCAGCAGCTACAGCAGAATTGCAATACTTATCCTGGAAGACTGCTTTCCTACTGGCAATAACTTCAGCAAGAAGGGTCTCTGAACTACAGGCATTAATGGCAGTACAACCCTTCCTGATCTTCCATCAAGATAGAGTGTCCTTGAGAACAAATCCTACATTCATGCCTAAGGTGGTATCCAGAGTCTCTTTAAATCGGGCTATCCACCTTCCTACTTTCTTCCCAATCCACAGAACAGGGGAGAAAAGCTCTTACATACCTTGGATGTACACAGACAATTACGCTACTACCTGGACAGGACAAAAAAACAATAGAAAAACTGACCAGCTTCTGGTAGCTTATGCAACAGGAAAAGAAGGAAAACCAATTTCTAAACAGACAATCTCCAAATGGATAGGAAATTGCATTAGATTTTGTTACTCCTACCATGGAAAGAAAACTCCAGAGAACATCAGGCCTCACTCCACAAGGGCCACAGCCACTACCACAGCTTTCTTACGAGGAGTGGCTACCAAGGACATTATAGAGGCTGCTACTTGGACCTCCGTGCATACATTTGCCAAGCATTATAACTTACCTCTATACTCTAGATCCCGTGCTGGTTTTGCCACTGCTGTTTTGCAAGGGATCCTGACTACACCATAATCTATTCTCATTTCCTCCTCCCCTAGTTTAGCTATGGTATTCTACCCATTTGTAAAGACTGCAGATGCATCCTTGAAGGACATAGTACAGTTTTGTACCTACCATAAATGTAGATGTCCGAGAGGAATGCATCTGCAGTCAGGATTACCCACTCTCCTTCCCCTCTGAGGTACTCCTACGGTACTTACCAATCTTCAGCTAGCTTGGGGGGGATCTATTATGGTGTATTTGTTTGTATATATGTACATACATGTTTATTTTGTGTGTTTGCTCTCTACTATTTGGAAACTTTGGCATTTATCCAAATTTAGCCAACAAAGAGGGCACCTGG
This sequence comes from Protopterus annectens, assembly GCF_019279795.1. Taxonomy (NCBI): domain Eukaryota; kingdom Metazoa; phylum Chordata; order Ceratodontiformes; family Protopteridae; genus Protopterus; species Protopterus annectens. The sequence goes on along the minus strand of NC_056732.1, from coordinate 201,097,571 downwards.
CATTTGGGGCAAGAAACACTGAGGAAAATGGCGTCGGCTGATGCCTTTATACCCGAAGAACTGCCGCAATGACGTCGGGTGAAGTGCGACACCAGCCGAAGCCAGACCCAGACTTTGGAATCCGGCCGACCGAAGGGCTGCCTGACGACAGGACAACCCATTTGTAAAGACTGCAGATGCATTCCTCTCGGACATCTACATTTATGGTAGGTACAAAACTGTACTTTTTGATGCTTAGAAGCATCTTGCAGGGCTGCTGTCGCTGGGTCTGTACTAAGAAGGCATGCTTGGCTGAAGGAGCAAATCTTGCCAGACCATGTCAAAGCAAAATTATTAGATGCTCCATTAAACCAGGAAAATTGTTTGGCACAAAAGCAGAAGTTGTTCTTAAAAAGATGGAGGAAAAAGCTAAATCTATGCAATCTGTTATTAAATATTTTTTACAGGTGCAGCCACCTAGATTCAGTAGGCATTGGCCTTCTAAAAACTGGTCCTTTCCAGTCCCTCCCTGACATTCTCAGTCCAAACCCAGGGACAACAGGCCACCAAGACTGCAGTCTCAGGGTATGCAGATATCTAAACAACGGAGATGTTCTTCGTGTTTCACTGTTGCAGTCATTACATTTGGGTTATCTGCTTGCAGGTAGCCCTCAGTCGGCCTGATTAACAAAGTCTTAGGTACTGCGTCGGTTGCTGTCCCTTCTTCCATGACGTCAGGGATATAAAACATGCAGCCAACGCCATTACATCAGTCTTTCTTGCCGTGCGGTGCCCGAAGCAGAAGCATTTTGCAAGTGCCGGTCGGCCGACTCCTAAACCTTTTGTGTTCGAGTTTCAGAACCGAAGTCTTCAACTAATGCTAAGTACCCTGTTGGGGAAACTTTTTCTTGCTCCTTACCGATGTCAGTAAAAGTTAATAATTGCATTACTTGTGGAAAGCAAATACCTCATAAAGATTTTCATTCGTATTCCTTGCCTAGGCCCTGACCACGACGTACCTTGCTGTCGGTTTTGTGCTTTATTTAATCAGCGCACTATCCGTTGACGGTATATTTTTTGCCTCTAAATATTTCGGTTCTCGGTTTAATTATCCAGAAATGTTGTCGGTTAGCCATCCGACTACCGGGATTCTGAAAAAATGCAAAGTTAAAGACAGAGACAGGCCGCAGAGGTACAAAACTGTCGACGACACCTCTCCTAAGCCAGTTGCCAGTTCGCCGGTACTCAGTGAGGCACTTTCGCAGCCCCTGATACCTGCTACTCCTGATTTGCAGGTCTCTACTGAGACCCATTTGGAGTCCGGTATGCCGAGAGATGCTCCAACTGTGGAACCTGTGGATGTCTCTACCTTGGATGGGTCCAGAGCCGCTGTGCAGGCACCAGCTTCTGAGGGTGTATTCAGGCCAACAGACTTGCATATTAAACTGACGCCTCCTTCTTTACTTAGGCCTAAATCTGGATCTATGCCTAAAAAAACGACCCCCAGGCCACATGTTCAGGCCTTTTTGTCTAAAAAAACAAATGATAACAATAGCTGAAGATCTAATAACTCTAATCAGGGGTAGCCAACCCCCCCCCCCCTTCTAAGAGGCCTAGAACTGAAGTTGATTATGAATCTTCTGATCAGGATTCTGTTTTTTCTGATTCTTCTGATGATCTGGATTTGCCCTTGTCTACTTATGACGATTCTGATGCGGACGACTCCATTCCCTCTGCTTCCTCTCCTGACAATTTTTCTTTTGGGGAAACTTTACATACTGTAAGGAAGCATTTCCACTGGGAAAGCCAGGACTTTTCTGATTCAAAAAAGAGGCTTAGGGATTTCCTTCTCCTACCTCAGCATAGGCCTTTAGCTATTCCTCCAGTACTAGACATAGTTGATGATGCTTTTTTTGGACTCTAGTTTGGCTCCTGATACCTTGCCTCCTGCTCCCAGAAAACCTGACGGATACTTTAGGGTCCCTGAGTCCCACAGGTTCCTTTTTAAAAAAATTGCAGATCCAGAGACTATTTCACAGTGGCCCAAGGGCATTAAGGCAACTACTGCTAAAAATCCTACCCCTTCTGATAGAGACTCCATGGCGCTAGATAGATGGGATAAGAAGGTTTACACTTCTGCAACATTGGCCATTAAGGCTTTAAACTGCCAGTTTCATATGTTAAAGTATCAGCAACATGTTATTGGACTGCTTAAACAGAAAATGACGTTGATTCCTGACTGTGTAGAAAATAAAGAATTATAGGATTTAATGCATTCTGCTGAACAAGTTGGAAAACATACTTTGCAATGTGGTTTTGATTCATTAGAGGCCTTTTGCAGGGCTGCTGTTACTGGGTCTGTGCTCAGAAGGCATGCTTGGCTCAAGGAGCAATCTTTGCCTGATCATGTTAAAGCTAAATTGTTGGATGCTCCTTTAAACCAGGACCGCCTGTTTGGCAACAAAGCTGAGGAAGTTCTTAAAAAGATGGAAGATAAAGCTAAATCTATGCAAACTGTTAAAAGATTTTTTACAAGTTCAGCCTCTTAGATTTAGTAGGCACTGGCCCTCTAAGAGTTGGTTCTTTCCAGCCCCTTCCAAGTCTTCTCAAGCCAAAGCCAGACACAGCAAAAACCCCAGGTTTCAGTCCCAGGGGACTCACAGAACTAAGCAGTGGGGGTCCTCCACTTCCAAATCTGGGAATAATAAGACTCCTCCCTATGGTAAACTGTCTCAATGACTTCCTTTTAAAATTTTCAAGCACTTATCAACTGACTGCCCCTTTGGGGGGAAATATTGCTCTTCATGCAAAGAACTGGGAACTCATTACCCAGGACAAATGGGTTTTAAATATAGAGTCCCAGGGATACAGATTTCACTTCCACATGTTGCCAACAACGAGCGGGTGGCCGGACCTACCCCCAAATCAGTGGGCAGAGGCCAAAAACCAAGTACTTTCTCTCTCAAGCATGGGGGCTATTCAACTGGTACCAGAAGAGGAAAAGGGACAAGGTTTCTACTCAAGACTTTTTTTAGTACCCAGAAAAGACAATTCATGGCGTCCTATGCTAGACCTGTCTACTCTAAACACCTATTTGGAGATTCCAAAATTCAAGATGCTGACTCTTCACCAATTACTTCCTATGCTAGGCAAAGATGCCTGGTTGGCAACACTAGATTTAAAAGAAGCATACCTGCACATCCCAGTCAGGGAATCTTGCAGAAGATACCTACGCTTCAAAGCAGGCTACACGCACTGTCAGTTCACTGCACTTCCCTTTGGCTTATCTACTGCACCCAGGGTATTCACAAAGTGCCTAGCTCCAGTTATTGCATTTTGCAGGCAAAGAAATATTCAAATATACCCATACCTGGACGATTGTCTAATTCAGGCAGAAAGCCAGGACATACTTTTGAATCATCTGGCCTTTGTACAAATGGTTCTAACTTGTCTGGGGTACACCATAAACGAAAAGAAATCACACCTGGTACCCTATCAACAAATTATATTCCTGGGAGCAAGCTTGAATACAACTTCCAGATGGCTTACCTCATGCCAGAGAAACAAATTCATTTGACAAGCTACTTCAAACAAGTGGCCACAAAAACCCTGCTATCCACAAGACCAATACTGCAAGCCTTGGGGTTCATGGCCTCCTGCATTCTTCTAATTCAATATGCAAGGCTGCATATGAGGAAACTACAGTGGTATCTAAAAAGCCTATGGTGTCAACATTCTCAAGACCTGGAAAAAATGATTCCTATCATAGATTAGTACTAAGCTAAGCTAAGCTAACGGCCCTTGTGAGCCATTTTAAGCCTAGCCAATTATCCCTTGTGAGACTCAAACCCTGCACCTTGTGTTTGTAAGGCAAACACCTTAACCATTAGGCCACCCTCCCAACCCTTCCCTACGCCTAGAGTTCCTTTGGTGGGCAGAAGCCTGCCACCAAAACAAGGGACTACCTTTCACACTGCCCCCTGCCGCCCAAACCCTAACAACAGACGCATCAGACTATGCATGGGGGAGCTCACCAGGCAGGGAAATGCATTCAGGGCAAATGGAACCCAAGTCAAATGCACCTGCATATCAATTAAAAAGAAATGTTAGCTGTAGAGAATGCTCTGACAACCTTCAAGGACCACATTCTTCCAAGACAACTAATGGTAAAGACGGACAACACCACTGTTATGTGGTACATAAACAAGCAGGGGGGTACACATTCTTACCCCCTCTCCAGACTAGCTATGGCATAGTGGAACACAGCCTTGAGCTACCAAGTGCACTTACAAGCTCAATTCCTGCCAGGAAAATTAAATACACTGACAGACGGACTAAGCAGAAACCTCATGGACCCACACGAGTGGAAACTGGAACCAAGGATTTTCAACATGTTGACAAGCAAATGGGGGAGCCCAGATATAGACCTATTTGCCTCTCCCCAGAACTACCAGTTGGACAAATGTTGCACAAAGACTCCCCACAAACAAGCCTGTAAAATGGATGCTCTGTTTTTCAGCTGGTAAAACCTATCAGTCTATGCCTTCCCCCTATGCCTCTGCTCTCCAAAGTACTACTAAAAATCAAACAGGACAAACCAAGGATGATTTTGATTGGTCCAGACTGGCCGCGCCAACACTGGTACCCCCTCCTGAGCAGTGTGTCACGGTTATCTCCATGGCACCTGCCTCAGACTCCTTCCCTGCTGTCTCAGCAGGAGAACCAGATTCTGCACCCTCAGTTTCTAACACTGAACCTTGCAGCCTGGTTAATTACTTAGTCTCACCTTTACCATCCCACAGCAAACCTGTGATGGATATCATTTTAGAGGCAAGGAGGCCTAGTACTAGAAAATCTTATGCTGAAAAATGGATAAGATTCTGTGCCTGGAACCACTCTCAAGGGATGAGCACAGCAGCGCCCAATTTACCTCAGATATTACAATACTTAACTGAGATGCTTCACAAGGGATGGTCTTTTTCCTCCATTAAAATCCACGCCTCAGCGATTTCAGCTCATTGTAACACAGAAACGCCCCTCTTCTCTCATCCACTGCTCAAGCAGTTCCTCAGTGCAGCCAAAAATTTGAGACCACCCAGGAGAGCTCCAACCCTAGCCTGGGAGCTTAACTTTGTCTTGGAGAAACTCACTCTTCCTCCTTTCGAGCCAGCTGCTACTGCAGACATAACATTTCTTTCTTGGAAAACAGCTTTCCTTTTAGCAATCACTTCAGCTAGAAGGGTATCTGAATTACAGGCCCTTATGGCAGTGGAGCCTTTCATCATCTTTCATGCGGACAGGATGTCCCTCTGAACCAATCCATCCTTCAGGCCAAAGGTGGTATCCAGTGTGGCTCTTAATCAGTCCATTCATTTGCCAGCCTTCTGTCCCAATCCACAGAATAAAGGGGAATGGATACTGCATTCCTTAGATGTGCACAGACAGCTTAGATTCTACTTGGACAGGACTAAACCTCAAAGGAAATCTGAACAACTGCTGGTGGCATTTGCTGCAGGGGCAATGGGGAAGGCTATTTCAAAGCAAACCATTTCTAAATGGATAAGCCATTGCATTCATTTCTGCTCTAAGCACCATGGAAAACCTATCCCCCAGAGGATGAGACCTCACTCCACCAGGGCTGCATCTACCTCTACAGCCTTTCTCAGAGGTGTCCCTACCAGGGACATCCTAGAAGCTGCTACCTGGAGTTCTGTACATACTTTCACCAAGCATTATCATTTGACAGTTTTCTCTAAATCCAGAGCTGGCTTTGCCACTGCAGTCTTGCAGGGCCTTATATCTGGCCCTAATGCTATCTAAATTCCTCCTCCCAGACATAGCTTTGGGAATCTACCCAAATGTAATGACTACAACAGTGAAACACGAAGAACATAGTACAGTTGTGTACACTTACCATAAATGTAGATGTTCGAGTGTATTCACTGTTGCAGTCCTGCTTACCCTCCCTCCAGCCCCCTAACTTCTTTTGGCTGTACCTCTACTTTCCTTTACTATGCCTAAAAGCCTTTTTGGTGTATTTGCTTTTTGTTGGAGGTATATCTTTGTGCTGTTATGTTTAATTGCTTCCCATTAGGGGGGCACCTGACATCTGGGGCAAGAAAAACAGATGTAATGGCTTTGGCTGCATGTTTTATAACCTTGATGACCTGATGTCATGGAAGAAGGGATAGCAACCGATGCAGGACCCAAGACTTTGTTAATCAGGCTGACTGAGGGCTACCTGCAAGCAGATAACCCAAATGTAATGACTGCAGCAGTGAATACACTCGAACATCTGCATTTATGGTAAGTGTACACAACTGTACTTTCTCCCTCTTTTAAAACAGGGAGTGGTAAGCCACCCCCCCCCCCCCATGGAAAAAGTTCACAATGACTTGTCTACCTTCCTTCCCAGCAAAGCCCAAGTACTTGCACCCCTAGGAGGAAAACTCACCTTGCATGCACAAAATTGGATGTCCATTACCCAGGACCAGTGGGTCCTAAACTTTGTATCCCAGGGATACAGATTCTACTTTCACTCACTGCCAACCCCAAGCAGGTTGCCAGCCCTTCCTCCAAACCAGTGGGCAGAGGCTCAAAAGCAAGTACTTTCTCTTCTCAGTATCAGGGCTATTCAACCTGTACCTATAGAGCAAAGGGGACAGGGTTTCTTCTCCAGACTATTCCTGGTGCCCAGAAAGGAGGGCTCTTGGCACCCTATCCTAGATCTGTCAATTCTCAACACCTTCCTGGTGGTCCCAAGATTCAAAATGTTGACTCTGCAGCAGCTTTTTAATATGCTAGCCAAGGATGCCTGGCTAGCCACCCTAGACTTAAAAGAAGCTTATCTGCACATCCCCATAAGGGAATCTTGCAGGAAATATCTACGTTTCAGGGCAGGCTCTATGCACTATCAGTTCTCTGCATTTCCCTTTGGCTTATCTACTGTGTGCAGGGTATTTACAAAGTGCCTGGCTCCAGCCATTGCATGCTGCAGGCAGAGAAATATTCAAATTTACCCATACTTGGACGATTGCCTGATTCAGGTGGACAGTGAAGAATTGCTACTTCAGCACCTGGCATTTGTAAAGAGGCTTCTAACTTCTCTGGGGTACACCATCAACGAAAAGAAATCACAGCTGGTACCCAACCAAGAGATTGTATTCCTGGGAGCAAGCTTGAACACAACTTCCCAGATGGCATTCCTCACTCCAGAAAAACAGACTTATTTTACAAACTACTTCAATCTAATGGTCACCAAAACCCAGCTATCTGCAAGGAAAATACTGCAAGCCCTAGGGTTCATGGCCTCATGCATTCTACTAATTGTATATGCAAGACTGCATATGAGGAAACTTCAGTGGTACTTAAAAAGTCTCTGGTGTTAACATTCTCAGGACCTGGAAACACTGATTCCTACCATTCCTTGTCTAAGGGCAGAGTTCCTTTGGTGGGCAGAGGCATGCAACCACAACAAGGGACTTCCTTTCACTCAACCCCTCGCCGCCCAAACCCTGACAACAGATGCGTCAGACTACGTGTGGGGGGCTCACATGGCAGGCAAATGCATTCAAGGCAAATGGAGCCCAGAGCAAATTCTTCTGCATATCAATCAAAAAGAAATGTTAGCTGTACAGAATGCTCTGACAGCTTTCAAATACCTTATCCTTCCAGGACAACTCCTGATAAAGACAGACAACACCACAGTTATGTGGTACATAAACAAGCATGGGGGAACTCATTCCTATCCTCTCTGCAGGTTAGCCATGGCCCTGTGGAACACAGCCCTGAGCAACCAAGTGCACCTGCAAGCTCAACTCCTGCCAGGCAAACAAAATTCACTGGCAGACGACTTAAGCTGAAATCTACTGGACCCAAATGAGTTGAAGCTGGAACCCAGCTCATTCAGACTTCTAATCTGCAGGTGGGAGACTGCAGAGGTGGACCTGTTTGCCTCCCCGGAAAACCATAATTTGAGCAAATTTTGCATCAGAAACCCCCCACAGCCAAGAGTGGAAAGTGGATGCCCTAGCCTTTAAATGGGAAATCCTCTCAATTTATGCCTGTTCCCCTCTGCCCCTCCTCTTAAAAGTACTACTCAAGATCAAACAGGACAGGCCACGGACGATCCTTATTCCCCCAGACTAGCCACACCAGTACTGGTACCCACTCCTACGCAGTCTGACAGCAGTGCCACCCAGGCACCTACATCAGACCCCCCTCCCTGCTGTCCCAGCAGTAGGGGCAGATTTTGCATCCACAGCTGCAAACCCTGAACCTTGTAGCCTGGCTTATCCCCTGAATACACCACCAGCAACCCTCAGCAAACAGGTGCTGCATGTCATCCTTGAGGCCAGAAGACCTAGTACTAAGAAATCCTATTCAGAAAAGTGGAAAATATATTGTTCTTGGATGCAGTCTCAAGGAAAGGACACAGCTGTGCCCTCCTTACCTCAAATCCTAGATTACCTAGCAGAGCTACTCCACAAAGACCTATCCTTCTCATCAGTTAAAATTCATGCCTCTGCCATCTCAGCTCACTGAGCCACCTGTATTTTCTCACCCCATCATGAAACAGTTCCTGAGAGGAGCTAACAATTTAAGGCCTCCGAGGTGAGCTCCCACCCCTGACTGGGACCTTAACTTTGTACTAGAGAAGCTCATGTTTCCCCCTTTTTAGCCTGCTGCTACAGCAGAGTTAAAATTCCTCTCTTGGAAAACAACCTTACTTCTGGCCATCACTTCAGCAAGAAGAGTGTCTGAGTTACAGGCACTAATGGCTGTGGAACCTTTCATTATTTTCCATGCGGACAGGGTTTCCCTCAGGACTAACGCATCATTTATGCCGAAGGTGTTCTCCATTGTGGCGTTAAACCAATCCATCCATTTACCAACCTTTTTTCCTAATCCTCAGAATAAAGGGGAAAGGATTCTGCACTCCTTGGAGGTGCACAGACAGCTCAGGTTCTACCTTGACAGAACTAAACCTTTAAGAAAATCTGACCAGCTGCTAGTCAGCTTCACTACAGGGGCAGAGGGCAAGGCCATTTGAAAGCAAACCATTTCCAAATGGATAGCACACTGCATCCATTTCTGCTGTAAACACCATGGAAAACCTACCCCACAGGGTATTAGAACTCATTCCACTATGGCTACCTGAACCTCTACAGCATTCCTCAGGGGAGTCCCTACAAGGGACTTCCTGGAAGCTGCAACCTGGAGTTCTGTACACACCTTCACCAAGCATTACCACTTACCTATTTTTTTTTAAATCCAGAGCTGGATTTGCCACAGCAGTCTTATAGGGCCTGCTAGCCAGCCCCAATACATCTTGACTGCCTCCACCCTTCCTCAGCTTTGGGAATCAACCCAAGTGTGATGACTGCAACAGTGAAACATGAAGAACATAGCACAATTGTGTACACTTACCATAAATGTAGATGTTCGAGTGTATTCACTGTTGCATTCCTGGTTACCCTGTCTCCAGCCCCCTCTCTTTTCTGTTCTTTCCACCTATCCTCTTTTTGGCCATATCTTATGGAAATGGCATTTACTTTTTACTGGAGGTGTTCCACACCATGCAATTGCTTCCTATTTTGTGAGCTCCTGACATCTGGGGCAAGAAAAACTGATGTAATGGTGTCGGCTGCATGTTTTATATCCCTGATGCCCTGACGTAATGGAAGAAGCGACAGCATCTGAAGCAGAAATCCCAAGATTCTGGTATTCAGGCCGACTGAAGGCTATCTGCAGGCAGATAACCCAAGTGTGATGACTGCAACAGTGAATACACTTGAACATCTACACTTATGGTAAATGTACACAACTGTGCTTTTTCTCTTATGTTGATTAGAAGCAGCAGAAGGAAGAGACTCGGTGATGTCACCAGAAGTAGGAATGGCACCATTTTATTTTGACTCTGCAGACATCACACAGGATGTCCTTCATTTCCCATGTTGCAGTATTCATAACATGTGGGAGATCCCGAACATCCACCCAGTATACCAAAGACTTAAGCTTCCACAAGGTACGTGCAATGTTGCAGGTAGAACAGGGGATGTTGGCCTTAAAATTGACATCTGCAAGTACCATCATCAGAACTTCTCTGCCGCCACGCCAGTCCGAACAACAGCATCCACTGTTCGTCTGATCACCGAACGTTTTTTCCACAATTCAGAAAACTGCCCCAATGGGGAAAACCTTATGCTTTTGCCACTGTATGCTTGTTAAAGGTTAATTTCATCCAAGAAGGGCAAGTGCCACTGTGGAAGACAGATTCCACACAAAGACAACCACAACCTGTGTCTTTTCTGTCTATGTTCCGATCACAACTACAAGGCCTGTGCCATATGTCAGGCATTCGTCCCTGAAACACTCTGCAGTCGTCTGTCTGCCTTAGTATATATCTTGAAAACCAGAGACTGACATGACTAGCAATAGGCATGGAAGGTACTTCAGGTCTGTTGGGTGAGCCCCCGAAGAAAAAAGTGAAAAAGGAAAAGCCTGAATCTTCGGCTGCACCTCTGATCCTAGACGTCCCTCTCGAGGTTGGTGAAGACACGGAGGTATGTACAGTCTCGGGACCTCCTCTTTTGGTGAGTACTGATTTAGAAGCTGATAGGGAGGATTCCTTCAGCACATCTGTAGAGATATCGCAGACATCCATTATGGACGGTAAGATGGTAAGATGGTAAGAGGGAACCGCAACTTGCTCCTTCAAACTTTCCTCATATTACCTCTCCTACCTCTTCCATTGAGGTTTTGCTGGCATCGGTTCTGGAGCCTAGGCTTACGTCGGCCCTTCCATCCCAGCCTAGGGGGTAGGCCTTCCTCTCAAGAGAAAACACAAACAAAAACATGCGTCTCCTAATCAGGAGCCTTCCCCAGAATGACAAGCCTTGTTTCAAGGAATTTTGAATGCCTTGCTGGCACTTAGACCTTCCACTTTGCAACCACCCATTGCAGCATCTGGCTTTTCCTCTCTCTCTAGGAGTACATCTGCTGAACAGGGCACCTCTGAAGAAGATGAATCATTTTCAGATGAGTCCCTGCGTTACTCCTCTCAAATAGACTGTCCTGTGGGATATGCCTCTCTTGAACTTGATTACAGTTGCAGAGATTTTCCTGAAGAGGCTATTACATTTTGAGAAACTATCACCAGAATAAGGGATTTTTTTAAGTGGGAAAGCTCCCAGGTTTCCAAAGTACAAAAGAGGTACTATGACCTCTTGCAAATGCATTCTTCTGCTTCTTCAGCCATTCCACCTCTTTTGCCACCTTTACAAGATGCCTTTCTTGCAGCATCAAAAAAACTCTGATTCACAACCTCCTGCTCATAAAAGGCCAAACAGGTTCTGTAAGGTTCTTGAAGACAATAGTTACCTGTGCAAATGTCCTCTTGCAGACCCAGCTGTGATCTCTCTCTTTACTGAGAAAACCACAAAATTATTGCCCTCCACCAACCTCCTGTCCTTAGATAAGGACAGTAAAATAAATTAGGGAATTGGAAAAAAGGTCTACACCCCTTCTACTCTGGCTTTTAGGGCCATTAATTATCAGACACATATCTAAGTATCAGACACATATTTAAGTATGTACTGGCCCTACTTTCACAGGCCTCTAAATTGCTGACAGATCTCCCAGACTCTGCAGCAAAATTCCAGCTTTCTTCCCTCTTGGCAGTTTCATTTTAGGTTACCAGACATTCCATAAAATGCAGTTACAAAGCAGCTGAGGTGTCTGCAAAATCAATTTTATCTTGATGTTCTCCGTGTTTCACTGTTGCAGTCATCACATTTGGGTTATCTGCTTGCAGGTATCCCTCAGTTGGCCTGATTATCAAAGTCTTGGGTCCTGCGTCGGTTGCTGTCTCATCTTCCATGATGTCAGGTAGTCAGGGGTATAAAGCATGCAGCCGACACCATTACATCAGTCTTTCTTGCTGTGTGGTGCCTGAAGCTGAAGCAGATTGCAAGTACCGGTCGGCCAACTCCTGAAATATTTGTTTTCGAGTTTCAGATCCGAAGTCTTCAACTAAGCTAAGTACCCTGTTGGGGATCCTTTTTTTCTTGCTCTAAATCGATGTCAGTAAAAGTTAACAATTTTATTTCTTGTGGAAAGCAAATACCTCATAAATATTTTCATTCATACTGCATTCCTTGCCTAGGCCCTGACCACGACGTACCTCTCTGTCGGTTTTGTGCCTTATTCAAACCTCGTACTATTCGTTGTCTGTTCATTTTCGCATCTAAATATTTTGGTACTCCCTTCAATTATCCAGAAATGGCTTCAGTAAGCCACCCGACTACCGCCATTCCGAAAAAATGCAAAGATAAAGACAGAGACGGACTGCATAGGTCCAAAGCTGCCGATGACACTTCTCCTAAGCTAGTCGCCAGTTCGCCGGTACTCAGTGAGGCGCTTTCGCAACCCCTGATACCCGCTACTTCAGATTCATAGGCCTCTACTGAGACCTATTTGGAGTCCAGTATGCCGCAACATGCTTCTTCGACTGTGGAACTTGCAGATGTCTCTACCTTGGATGGGTCCGGAGCCACTGTGCAGGCACTGGCTTCTGAAGGTGTATTCAGGCCTACTGACTTGCATATTAAATCAACGCCATCTTCTTCTTCAAGACCTAAATCTTGATCCATGCCTAGAAAACCGATGCACAAACAGCATGGTCAGGCCCCTGTGCCTAAAAAACAAATGATAAGAATGGCTGAAGACCTTATTACTCTAGTCAGGAGAAGCCACCCTTCTCCCTCAAGAGACCTAGGACTGATTTTCCTTCTGATTCTTCTGATCAGGATTATGAAATTTATGTTTTCTCTGATGACCAGGAGTTGCCCTTGTTTACCTATGAAGATTCAGATGCAAAGGACTCCATTCCCTTTGCTTCCCTTTCAGAGGATTTCTCCTTTGTTGAAACCTTGCATATTCTTAGGGTGCATTTCCGCTGGGAAAACCTGAATTACTCTGACTCCAAAAAGAGGCTTAAGGAATTCTTACTCCTACCTCAACACAGGCCTTTCACCATCCCTCCTGTACTAGAAATTGTAGATGATGCCTTTTCGGAATCTAGCCTGGCCTCTGACACTTTACCTCCTGCTCCCAGAAAACCTTACAGGTATAACAAGGTACCTGACTCTCACAAGTTCTTCTTCAAAAATCCTACTGCGGATCCTGAGACCATTTCACAGGGACCCAAGGGCATTAAGGCTACTCCTGACAAAAACCCTACCCCCTCTGATACAGATTCCAGGGCCCTGGATAAATGGGGTAAAAAGATATACACTTCTGCAACCTTGGCCATTAGGGCCTTAAACTGCCAGTTTCATATGTTAAAGTATCAGCAACATATTATTGGATTGCTTAAACAGAAAATGATATTGATTCCTGACTGTGCTGAAAATAAAGAATTACAGGATTTAATGCATTCTTTGCAATGTGGTTTTGATTCATTAGAGGAATCTTGCAGGGCTGCTGTCACTGTGTCTGTACTTAGAAGGCATGCTTGGCTTAAGGAGCAATCTTTGCCAGATCATGTTAAAGCTAAATTACTGGATGCTCCATTAAACCAAGACTGCTTTTGGGCAACAAAGCAGAAGTAGTACTTAAAAAGATGGAGGAAAAAGCTAAATCTATGCAAACTGTTAAAGATTTCCTGCAAGTACAGCCTCCCATATTTAGTAGGCATTGGCCTTCTAAGAATTGGTCCTTTCCTGCCTCTTCCAGGCCTTCTCAGTCCAAACTCACAACCAGCAGAACACCCAGGCTTCAGTCCCAAGGTACTCACAAGCCTAACCAGTGGGGGGCTCCCACTTCCAAAGCTGGGAGTAGTAAGACACCCCCCTATGGTAAACTGTCACAATGACTTAACTTTAAACCTTCCAAGCCCTGCTCAACTGACTGTTCCTTTAGGGGGGAAAGATTGCCCTGCATGCAAAAAATTGGGAACTCATTACCTAGGACAAATGGGTTTTAAATATAGTTTCCCAAGGATACAGATTCCACTTCCACTCCTTACCAACCCCAAACAGTTGGCCAGATCTACCCCCTAATCAGTGGGCAGAGGCTCAAAGACAAGTTCTCTCTCCTACGCATCAGGGCTATTCAACCTGTCCCAGAAGAAGAATGGGGGTAAGGTTTCTACTCAAGACTTTTCTTGGTACCCAGAAAAGACCATTCCTGGTGTACTATTCTGGACCTCTCTATCCTAAACACTTTTTTGGAAATCCCAAAATTCAAAATGCTGACTCTTCATCAGCTACTTCCCATGCTAGGCAAAAATGCCTGGTTGGCAACACTGGATTTAAAGGAAGCCTACCTGTACATCCCAATAAGGGAGTCTTGCAGAAGATACCTACGCTTCAGAGCAGGCTACATGCACTATCAGTTCTCTGCACCCCCCTTTGTGAATACCCTGGGTGCAGTAGATTAGCCAAAGTGCCTAGCTCCAGTCATTGCATTTTGCAGGCAAAGAAATATTCAAATATACCCATACCTGGACGATTGTCTAATTCAGGCAGAAAGCCAGGACATACTATTAAATCATCTGGCATTTATAAAGAAATTACTAACTTCTCTGGGGGACACCATAAAGGAAAAGAAATCACATCTAGTACCCTGTCAACAAATTGTATTCCTGGGAGCAAGCTTGAATGCAACTTCCCAGATGGCCTACCTCATGCCAGAGAAACAAGTTCATTTGACAGCCTACTTCAGACTACTGGCCACAAAGACCCAGCTATCTGCAAGGAAAATACTACAAGCCCTGGGGTTCATGGCCTCTTACATTCTACTAATTCCATATGCAAGACTGCATATGAGGAAACTACAATGGTATCTAAAAAGTCTATGGTGTCAACATTCTCAGGACCTAGAATCAATGATTCCTATCATACCTTGTCTAAAGGTAGAGTTCCTTTGCTGGGCAGATGCTTACCACCAAAACAAGGGACTGCCATTCACTCTACCCCCTGCCGCCTAAACCCTAACAACAGACGCATCAGACTATGCATGGGGGACTCACTTGGCAGGGCAGTGCATTCAGGGCAAATGGAACCCAAGTCAAATGCATCTGCATATCAATCAAAAAGAAATGTTACCTGTACAGAATGCTCTGACAGCCTTCAGGGACCACATTCTTCCAGGACAATTATTGGTAAAGACGGACAACACCACTGTTATGTTGTACATAAATAAGCAGGGGCGGACCCACTCATACCCTCTCTGCAGACTAGCCTTGGCTCTGTGGAACACAGCCTTAAGCTGCTAAGTGCACCTACAAGCTCAGTTCTTGCCAGGCAAGCTAAATACACTGGCAGATGACCTAAGCAGAAATCTCATGGACCCACACAAGTGGAAATTGGAACTAATGATATTCAACATGATGACAAACAAATGGGGGAGCCCAGAGATAGACTTGTGTGCCGCCCCTCAGAACTACTAATTGGACATATTCTGCACAAGGTCTCCCCACAAACAAGCTTGGAAAGTGGATGCCCTTTCCTTCACCTGGAAAAACCTATCAATTTATGCCTTGACACCTCTGCCTCTCCTCTCCAAAGTGCTACTAAAGATCAAACAGGACAAACCAAGGACAATACTGATTGCACCAGACTGGCCACGCCAACACTGGTACCCCCTCTTGCGCAGTGTGACATTGCTGGAACCATGGCACTTGCTCAGATCCCTGCCCTGCTGTCACAGCAGGAGGGCCAGATTCTGCACCCACAGCTTCAAACGCTGAACCTTGCAGCCTGGCCAATTACCTGATCTCTCTGTTACCGTCCCTCAGTAAGCAAGTGATGGATGTCATTCTGGAGGCAAGGAGGCCTAGTACTAGAAATTCCTGTGCTGAAAAATGGAAAAGATTCTGTTCCTGGAGCCAAACTCAGGGGCTGGGTACAGGAGTGCCCAATTTACCCCATATTCTTCAATACTTAACTGAGATGCTTCACAAGGGCCTTCCTTTTCTTCCATTAAAATTCATGCCTCGGCCATTTCAGCACATTACAATACAGAGCCACCCCTCTTCTCTCATCCACTGCTGAAGCAATTCCTCAGAGGGGCCAAAAACTTAAGACCACCCAGGAGAGCCCCTACTCCAGCCTGGAACCTTAACTTTGTATTGGAAAAGCTCACGCTTCCTCCCTTTGAGCCAGCTGCAAATGCAGAGTTGAAATTCCTTTCTTGGAAAACTGCCTTCCTTCTAGCCATTTCTTCAGCAAGAAGGGTGTCTGAATTACAGGCCTTCATGGCAGTGGAGGCTTTCATCATCTTTCATGCAGACAGGGTGTCCCTCAGGACCAATCCTTCCTTTATGCCCAAGGTGGTATCCAGTGTGGCCCTTAATCAGTCCATTCATTTGCCAGTCTTCTTTTCTAATCCACAGAACAAAGGGGATTGAATACTGCACTCCTTGGACGTGCACAGACAGCTTAGATTTTACTTGGACAGGACTAAGCCTCTCAGGAAATCTGAACAACTGCTGGTTGCATTTGCTGCAGGGGCAGAGGAGAAGGCCATTTCAAAGCAAAGCATTTCTAAGTGGATAGGCCATTGCTTCATTTCTGCTATAAGCAACATGGAAAACCTACCCCACAGGGGATAAGACCCCATTCCACCAGGGCTGCATCTACCTCTACAGCCTTTCTCAGAGCTGTCCCTACCAGGGACATCCAGGAAGCTGCTACCTGGAGCTAAATACATACCTTCACCAAGCATTTCCACTTGCCATTTTTTTCTAAATCCAGAGCTGGCTTTGCCATTGCAGTCTTGTAGGGCCTATAGCTGGTCCTATGCTATCTAATTGCCTCCTCCCATCCTTAGCTTTGGGAATCTACCCAAATGTGATGACTGCAACAGTGAAACATGAAGAACATAGTACAGTTGTGTACACTTACCATAAATGTAGACGTTCAAGTGTATTCACTGTTGCAGTCCTGGTTACCCTCCCTCCAGCCCCCTGACGTCTATTGACTATACCTCTATTCTTGTTTACTATGCTTAAAGCTTTCTGGTGTATTTGCTTTTTGTTGGAGGTGTAACCTTGTATATGATTGCTTCCCATTATGGGGGCACCTGACATCTGGGTCAAGAAAAACTTATGTAATGGCGCCGGCTGCATGCTTTATACCCCTGACTACCTGACGTCATGGAAAATGAGACAGCAACCGACATAGGACCCAAGACTTTGATAATCAGGCCAACTGAGGGCTACCTGCAAGCAGGTAACCCAAATGTGATGACTGCAACAGTGAATACACTCAAACTTCTACATTTATGGTACGTGTACACAGCTGTACTTTCTGTCCTCAGGAGATATTCCTGGCTGAGCCTTTGCCTGAGGATTTCAAGGCAAAACTTATGGATGCACCAATGGACAATACTGCCCTATTTGGTTCTAATGCTGCAGCCCTGTTCAAACCTCTTCAAGAGAAAGGAAAAGAACTGCAGGAGCTTTAACATATTTTTGTCTCCCTAGTTCCTAAATTCCATAGGAACTACCCTACTAGACCTGATTTTGTAAGGAAGAAGTCCCATGCACCTACCCAACAGCACAAGAAGGGCACATGCAGGCAGACAACTCCTAGGTCTCAGACATCCTCTGCTCAAAAGGCCCCTTTTCATTCAAGCCAGGTAGTCTTTGACTACCTGGCAACTTTCTCAGAAATTCTGCTTTCCCTGCACCTTTCAAATTTCCTTTCAAAACGGACAAGAATTGCCGCAGACAAATGGGTCGTCTGTTGTACTACAGGACATGGAAAACACACTCCTCCCATCATGGGGATTCCACAACTCCCAAAGGACCAGCTCCACCTTTCCCTGAAGTCATTAAGGACTTGCAGACACAAGGAACCATACAGGAGGTTCCCTCCTTGGAAAGAGGCAAAGAATTCTATTCCAAGATGTTCTTAGTTCTCAGGACAGATGGTCCTTCGAGATCAGTTTTGGACTTGTCCCAACTCGATCTATTCCTTCAAGTCCCCACTTCCAGGATGCTCATCCTGCAAAAACTGTCTCCAGTCTTGCTACATCAGGCTTACCTGGTTTCATTAGACATAAAGGATGCATACCTTCACATTCCCATCCACCCTCCGTTAAGGAAATTCTTATTTTTTCTGTTGCTTCCTCTCATTTTCAGTTCTGTGGTTTGCCTTTGGACTCTCTATGGCTCCAAGGGTATTCACAAAGTGTTTGGCTCCTGTCATTGCCTTTTGCTGACTCCAGGGAATTCTCATCTACCCTTAACTGGATGAGCTGCTCATTCAAGCAGAATATTTAGACACTTTGCAACAGAACCTTCAAACCACCATCTTTTTGCTCCTCAGTCTGGGATTCACCTTCAACTACAGCAAGTCTTCCCTTTCTTCTTCTCAAGATGAGATTTTTCTAGGTTGCAGGAGAAGGACAGACCTTATGATGGCTTTCCTACCTTTACAAAAGGTGCAGTCACTGCAGACTTGCTTCCAACAGTTACTTCCTTTGTCCTCTCTGACTGACTGGGAATTCCTCAGGATGTTAGTGTTCATGGCTTCAGTTATACCAGGGCTGCCCCCAGCCAGATTCCACATGCCAAAGTTCCAGTGGTACTTGAAAACACTCTGATCCCAGCATGCTCATCCTCTAGAGTTTGTCCTTCCACTTCTTTCTTGCCTAAAGGAATTGCTTTGGTGGATTCAACAAATTTCTCAGAACCCAGGACTTCCCCTGTAGCCAATTCCTCCAATACAAGAAATGTACACAGATGCATCAGATATGGGGTGGGGAGCAACTCTGGGGAACCTAAAGGTCGAAGGCCTGTGATCTCCCTCAATAAGGAAACAACACATCAACATCAAAGAGATGAGATCCTGGCCCTTCCAGCCTTCCGGTCATTTCTTCTACCAGGCCCTTTGAAGCTGTTCACAGACGACACCACTGTTCTCTGGTATGTGAACAAGCAGGGGGGAAGAAAGTCTTATCTACTCTGCAGATTAGCAATCCTAGCTTTGGAGATTGCTCTTCAAGCAAAGGTAACTTTGATAGCTGGTTTATATTTTTATATCTTTATATTCCGTCAGCTCAAAATGATCAGGCAGACACACTGAGCAGATCCATGACACAAGCCCACGAATGGATGATCCACAGGGATGTGTTTCTGGACACCAGTGGGGTACACCTCAAATAGATCTCTTTGCCTCCCTATGAACAGACAACTTACAAAGTTCTGTGCCAGAGTCCCACACCCTCTGGTTTGGAAGGTAGATGTCCTATCATTCTCATAGAAAAGGATGTTTCTTTATGCATTCCTCCCTTCCGCCTAATTCTGAAAGTCTTGCTGAAGGTACAGAAGAACAAACCAGAAATCTTGTTGGTGACCCCCTTTTGGCCAAGACAGCATTGGTTCCCTCTTCTGCAGTTAGCCAAGGGCAGTCATCACAAGTTACCTCACAGGTTGGATCTATTCACACAAGACAAGGGATCTGTTATTCACCCACATTTAGCAACACTGAGCCTGATTTTGTGGATGATAGGCTTCTGATGCCTTTCAGACACACCTTCTCTGAGGATGTTTTTCTAGTCTTGCAGGAAGGAAGCCAGGAAACCTAAAGAAGGAGAACCTACTTGTCCATGTGGAAGAGGTTCTCCATCTTGTGTCATAATAAGAAGCTAGATCCATTTTCAGTGGATATTCCCCTAGTCCTTTCTTACTTGTGTGAGTTGCTCAAGGCTGGACTGGCTTATTCTTCAGTTAAAGCCTACTTATCAGCCATTTCTGCATGCCTGCCTTTATTACCCCCTTAGCTACTAGACTAGAGGTTAAACTTTTCTTAAAAGGTGTCCTTCACATTAGCCCTCTCAGGAAACCTGTTCCCTCCTCCCTTGGGACCTATATTTTGTTTTGGAAAAACTGACCCAGATTCCCTTTGAGCCTGCTTCCTCTTCTTTCCTAAAATTCTGCACTTGGAAAACTGTTTTACTGGTAGCCATTACTTCTGCTAGGTGAGTTTCTGAACTCCAGGCTTTAACGGCTTTCCAATCTTTTCTGATTTTTCACAAGGATAGGGTGTCCCTTTATACCAACCCTTCCTTCATGCCTATAGTGGTTAATGGCTTGTCCCTCAATCATTCTGTTCACGTATCCACCTTTTTCTCTTCTCCTCAAACCTCCAGTGAAAGGGTGCTGTGTTTCCTTTCACCCCAGGGTACTGGGAAAGCCTGTCTCTAAATAGGCTATTTCACCTTGAATCTCTAGGGCAATTTCCTTTTGCCATGTCTCTCAGGGAAAAACTCTTTGTTAAGGTCCACTGTACTAAAGCAGTGGCTTCCTCTGGAACATTCTTTAAATGCCTGGACACTGCTTCTATCCTAGAAGCAGCTAATTGGTCCTCTGTCCATACATTTTCAAAACACTACAGGCTGGATTCTATCTCCAGATCCAGAGCATGATTTGCTAGAGCAATTCTGCCTGGCTTTGTGCAAACTTCTTGTGCTTCTACCCCGTTTCTCACTCATGAGCTTTGGTATTCTCCCTCGTGCTATGAATACTGCAACATGGGAATAGAAGGACATAGAATAGTTGTGTAAAATCTTACCATAACCATAGATGTCCTTCTCTTCCATATTGCAGTATTCTGTCCCAACCTCCTTCCTCCTTTATCTTTGGACTGGTGTTCGGACTGGGGGATTCAGTTTTGAGAATGGTACATGCAGACGTCACTTTTATGGCCAATGTAACCTATTCTGTGTGCAACGTTGCACGTACTTTGCAGCAGCTTAAATCTTTGGTATACTGGCCAGAAGTTCGGGTTGCCTAGGTGAGGATCTGCCCGTGTTATGAATACTGCAACTTGGAACAGAAGGTCATCTATGCTTATGGTAAGATTTTATGCAATTATTCTTTTTCTTGCAGTGCAATGTGCTGACCTAATTCGGTATTCTAACACAGTTTACTGCAGTATGAGTAGTTAGGAATATGAGATGAGGTCCCTTCCACTGTGGTTCCAAAAAAGAATTGCATGGAAATACCTTTATGTAGACCCAATGACGTCATCATAAATCATGACAAGGAATGGCGGCTGGTGGTAGGATAGCCTCCTTGACAAATCTGTGAAAAGTCTGTAAACTAGAAATGAGTTTTGAACAATAGTCCAGCAAACCTTCATCAGTAAGTACCATTTCACAGTTTGACTGGTGGGGAACGTGGGATGGCCCATAAGAATTTCATGCAGGATTAGTTTACCGGTAGCATTTATAATTCCCTGCATACTCATTAAAGACGGAGGCAAATCATCTGGCCATTTCAGTCCTGTCTCACTGCAGATTTTGTTAATTCTGATTTTAAGAGTCTATTTAGATCTTTCAACAAGACCTGATGTCTGTAGATGGTGGGGACAATGTAACTGTAAAGAAATTTTAAGCACATAATGCAATTTCTTAATGATTTCAGCAGTAAAATGGGTACCGCTGTCTGAGTTAGTACTATGAGGTATCCCAAAATGGGTAATTATTTTAACAATTTCTTTACTATTGTTTCAGCAGCACACTTAATACATGGATACACTTCCACTCATTCAGAGAAAAAAACAACAGATAGTATGACTAATATATAATTAAATTTAGCACACTTAGCTGATAATATGTAGCTATTCAGTTCAAAACACAGACTACTGGAGATTCTGGATGCAATCACATTATTAGAGAGATTCAACTGTATGCACAGATGTAAACTTTTATCTGATATTGTTAATCCTCGTTCATTCCTTACGCATGGGTATCGGTTCCGAGCTCGGAACCGAGCCGGCCATTTTCCAAGCTCGCGTCAGCTTCAAATTCTTGAGCTAAACTCTTACCCACAATCCCCCTCTCCCTGTTCAGATTTCGTTTGCCACATTGCCATTCGGTCGTGTCAAGCTACTTCTCTTGAGCTAAGTATATTCAATTGTTGTTTAATAGTTTTACAGATTACTTTTCTGTCAGGAAAGTTCATATGTTATTGTCTCTTACCCTATCACATCTAGCGTTCGTAATTTCTTCAGATTTTTCTGCTTCTTTCTTTACCACTTTTACCGCGAGGTATTCTCTGTCTACCATCGTTGGTAATCCTTTTCTCTTTTCTCTCATACATTCGGGTACTCCCTTGTACCATTGCTGGTAACCTTCTCTATTAATTAATTTACTGTCATGGCAGATAAGAAAGGTAGTCCGGGGTTTAAGCTGTGTTCTGATTGTGGACACAAACTGCCTACTTCTGATGCACACTCTTTGTGTGTTTATTGTTTGGGAGCTTCCCATTTGTCTGTTGACCCACCCTGTTCTATTTGTGAGAACTTTTCTAATAGAACCTTGTTGGAAAGGAAAAACAAGCTGCTAGCGAAGGGACTTCTAAAATCTCCCTTTTCAGAGGCTATTTCTGGGTCGGAGGCCTCAACCCCTCCTAGATCCCATAAGAAAACTTTGGATGTTCCTACTAAGGCTAAATCTTTGTCTTCATCCCCAGCTGGGGACTCCCGCCAACCAAAACCTAAAAAGGCTAAAGTTTTGGCTCCGGAGCTCTCTCAGTCAGCCCCAGTGCTTTCGGTGCCTAGACCTTCGGCACCGAGGCCTTCAGCTCCATTAGTGATTTTGGCTCCGTCTTCTCCTGCAGCCTTCTATATATCGGCACAGAGGGGCTCCTCGGTTCAGACCATTACCACTGTATCGGCACCGACCGTTATGTCGGCGCAGACCTTGACCGTGTCGGCTCCGAGATCTTCATTGGAACTGACTCCTTTATTGTTGACTCCTGTCTTGTCGGTTCCAGTTTTGGCACCGACAACCACTTTGGCACCGATCTCTGTGTCGGTGCAGACCATGACCTCGGCACCGATGACTTCTTCGGTGCAGACAACAGTAGTCCAGTCTCTCTTGGCACTGTTGTCCTCAGTGCGGTCAGATGAGATGGGCACCGAGTCTGCCTCTTCTGTGGACAGGCCTGTTTCTCCCTCAGTCTCTGTGAGGTCCACTAGAAGCCTTTCCGAACATGATGTGTTGTGTCTTGTGGACCAGGTACTCTTGGCCAGAGGTATCCCACCCCTCAGGAACTATCCTTCCTTGGGAGGTGATCACCCATCTCCAAAGACCCCTTCTTATTCTCCTCCTTCATTGCCTTTGAAGTCCATGGATATAGCACAGTCTTCCCCTTCTGCGGTTCCCTTTATGGATCTCACTAAGGAACCGCAGTTGCCTTCATGGCAGGAAAGTTTTGCTATGACCCAGGATGTCAGTTGTGACATGCATAGTTTGCTGCTCCACAGCCATCCGGGGACTCCGGGTTGGCAGGCTGAGCCACTTAGGGGAGGGGTCACCCCTGTCCTAGACATACACTCCTCTTCGGGTGGACCAGCTTTCCAACTGATGGAGAAGGCTTTCGCTGCTGCTGGCGATTCTGGACTGTCTATACCTCCACCCTCCTCTGGTACACTGGTTTCACAAGTCACACCTAGCGGACACTGGGTGCAGGGGCCGCAGGACATATTCCCTCAGGAATCCCCTTTTCCATTGTCTTCTCCAGCTTCTCCCGCTAAGGAGGTCCACCGGAAAAGTTCGTGTAAGAGGAAGCACATGGACTCCACAGAGGAGTCCCTCACCGAAGACACAGATTTCGATGAGGGGGAAGGATCCCCTCTGTCACCCTCTGAGGTATCCTTTGGTGATATCCTCAAAATCCTGAAACAGAGAGGTGACTGGCAGTTTCTAATCCGACCTCTGAGGAATCTGTGTTCCTGCAGGCCTTTCGTGCCCGGCCCCCTACCTCCTGGGTTACTCCACCTGCCGATGAACTTGTCTGGCTCATTGTGCTTGGAAGGTTCCTGATACCGTCGAAGCTATTCCCCGGAAGCCAGATAAGATCTTGTTCCCTCCTGCTTCGGATCCCCATTGGTCCAAAGGTCTTCCTGTGGATGCTTTGGTGGTGGCAGCTGCAACAAAAAAGGATCTGGCAGAAGAAGAAAGCCAGACTGTCCATCCGCCTAACAAATAGTTTCGGGCCCTGGACAGGATAGGGAAGCGCACCTTTGCTATCAGGTTCCTGAACTATATGGCACATTTTACCAGGCCTTAGAGGGATCTGGTTTCTGAGCTGTCTGAAACCTTAGCTGGTGCCATGTCTGATGAGGTCCGTGACAAAGTGGCCTCTCAGCTGGCCACCATTGAATCTATAGCTAACTCCTCTATGCGATTGATATCTCACTCATCAGAAGAAGCAGCTAGAGCAGCGGGTTCAGCTGCGGTCTTGAGATGACACACCTGGATGTGCTTGTGCAACTTTGCAGAACCCTTCAAGTCTTCCTTTTTTAATGCCCCCATTGAGGCCTCCTCGTTGTTTGGGCCCAAAGTTAAAAGCACACTGGCCAGATGTGAACAGGATGGTAAGACCCTTTCTGCCGTAGGTGTCCATTATTCTTCCCCTCAACGTGCTTTCTCCCAGAACCAAAAGAGTGGGAAGATATGGTTCAAGAAATGTCAGGTTCCTTTCCATGACACACAGGCCGAGTTCTCCCCCAAAGGCAGAGGGGGGAAACTCACAGAGAAGATGCTCCTTTCGGAGCAGAGGGGAGTCTGCGTAACCAGGGTTCCAGAGATTCTTTCCCTGGTCAATCCTACCAGCGCTCCTGAAGAGCGGCCCAACTCCTTTCCTCTGGAGGTGGTTGGGGGACGATGTCCTTCAAGGATGCATCTGCAGTCATAACAAATGGGTTGTCCTGTCGTCAGGCAGCCCTTCGGTCGGCCGGATTCCAAAGTCTGGGTCCGGCTTCGGCTGATGTCGCACTTCACCCGACGTCATCTCTGCTGGTCTTCGGGTATAAAGGCATCAGCCGACGCCATTTTCCTCAGTCTTTCTTGCGCGTGGCCCGAAGCAGAAGCTGTTCGCAAGTGCCGGTCGGTCAGATCCAGAGATTACTACTACGAATACTACTTGAAGACTTCTAAAGCTAAGTACCCGTTGGGGACTCTTTCTTGCCTCAGCCGATGTCAGAAAAAGTAAATAACTGTTTAACTTGTGGGAAACAAATACCTCATAAAGATTTCCACTCTTACTGCCTACCTTGTTTAGGCCCAGACCACGGCGTAGCAGCCTGTTTAGCCTGTGCTTCCTTCAACCGACGACGCTTAGGCGTCGGTCAGAGTTTGCTGAACAGTTTTGGCTCAGATTTTGCGTACATTATGCCGTCGGATCCTCCGACTACCCAAATTGTTAAAAACGAAAGAAAAGACCGACACTCGCGGTCCGCGGTTTCGGCCGAAACCACGGTTAAGCAAGCCGCGAGTGTCTCGGTTTCGGCCGAAACCGAGAAAACGGGTCAATTTTCAGCCGAATCCATGACTACTACTGAGGCTCCTGCTACCTTAGTTGAATCGGCCTCTGAAGTTTTGCCTACTACTGTGGTTCCTAGTGAATTATCAGACACCATCCCTTTGGATGTCTCTACCCCAGCACGTGGTGCTGCTAGGCCTCCTGCAGCCATGTCTATAAAGGCCTTTGCCAGGGCTAAAGCAGCCAATATCCCCTTCAATCTTTGTCCCGTCCTTTCAAAAAATATTCCCGAAGTTCCACCCAGTCAAGCTTTATGTATCAAGAGTCCATACTTGATTTTTCATAGAGATAGAGTGTCTCTAAGAACTAATCTGTCATTTCTGCCTAAAGTGATCTCTGAAATGTCCATTAATCAAGCCATTGAATTGCCAGTTTTCTTTCCCAATCATTCAAACAGAGGAGAGTATTGCCTACATACCCTAGATATACACAGGCAAATCCGTTTTTACTTAAACAGGACTAAACCTTTTCATAAATCTGACCAGTTATTTTTGGCCTTTTCTGGACCTAGATTAGGATCTGCTGTTGATAAGGTCACATTAGCTAGATGGTTGAAGGACTGTGTGACCTTTATTTGTACACAATGTAATATCTCGTTGCCTACTACCATGAAAGCTCATTCAACAAGGTCGGTGGCAACTTCTGCTGCCTTCCATGCCAGAGCTTCTTTACATGACATTTGTGGAGCTGCAACTTGGGCTACACCTCATACCTTCATCAATCATTACAAATTGGATTTGGCCTCCAGGGAAAGAGCATTTTTCGGTTCTATGGTGCTCAGGAATGTCCTTCCATGAGAGCCTTCCAGTAATAGAGGTAGCTGGGGACTCTGTCCCATGCGTAAGGAATGAATGAGGATTAACAATATCAGATAAAGAAGTTATGTCTTACCATAACGTTCCATCTGTATTGTTGATCCTCGTTCAGTCATTACGACCCTCCCTCCTTCCCCATTCCTGTGGTTTCTAGTGGATCTTACCATCCGGTTCTCTTAGGTTATTTGACCAGAGGTATCCTTTACCTTCTTTGACTTGCAAACTCAATCTGAGGTAACAGGGAGGGGGGGGGTTGTGGGTAAGAGTTTAGCTCGAGTGTTTGAAGCTGACGCGAGCTTGGAAAATGGCCGGCTCGGTTCCGAGCTTGGAACCGATACCCATGTGTAATGACTGAATGAGGATCAACAATACAGATGGAACGTAATGGTAAGACATAACTTCTTTTTATATCTTAACATTTAAAAAAACAGATTGGTTCATAAAAAATTCAAAGCTTTCTCAACTTGTGATAAAACACAATCACGTGTACAAGGCTGAAAGGAGTAAACCGTTAACAATATATGCGTATGGGAGGATAGCTTAAAACGTTCTCATGCTTCAGTTTTGACATGGTTTGTCTGTTAACTTTCAACAGACGTTTCTCAGAGACATTTCAAGCAAGTTGAAAGTACAAAACTTCCTTTCAGGGTTAAATGATTGCAATAAACATTTACCATCTGTTTGCTAAGCTCTAATGAGCTCTAACAAAGTCAAACTGTTCTTCTCAGCTAAATAGTAAAAATATATGACACTGTTGCTGTACTTTTAAACAAACAATGTATTAAAATAAGCATTAATAAACATTAAAAAACTAACATATCCATTGCAGAGGGTATCCATTTTGAGTGTCTGAGGGTTGCATCTTTGTTGATGTTTAGATGATGATGCTTTCTTGGCGTCAAGTGACTGTGACCTCTGGTGCTGACTAGAGTGGTTCACTGATGAGTGTGAGAAGCATTTTGGATGTGGATCAGCAGATATGAATCAGATGTTATGATTTGTTGTCTGTAGGGGAAGGTGGAAGAGATTTTGTCTTTTGTTCATGAATGAAGGTTGAGGAAGTCAAGAGACTGATCAGCAGATGGGTGCAGCTGCAGCAGTTCTACAGGCATTCTACTGAGCTGAGGTGGTAAAGTTAGTATAATGAAGCTGTCACTTTTCCATTCAGTCTGTATCCTTGTTCTTCCCTGTGGTCATGAGAGTTGAATAGTAACTTAAAGGATGAGATCACAAATATAAACTGTGAGAATTAGGTTTCTTTAGAGGGTTTCTGGTATCACACTGAAGTCTGGGACAATCTTAGAATTTTGCCACTGTTCCTTAGGATTGAGAGGAGTGAGTTGAGGTGATTTGGACACTTAGTGAGGATGTCCTCTTGAAGCCTTCTGCTGGATGTGTACCAGGCACAGTCATCTGGGAGGAAGCCCTGGTGCAAGCCCCAGGATATACTGGAAAGTTTATCTCAACTGGTCTGGTAATGCTTACATCTTCCAGGATGAACTGGAAACTCTTGCTAGGGGGAGGGATGGGGTTTTAGGTAGGTTTTGTCATTTCTGTTGTGCTCGCTGCCACTGTGACTATCACCTGAATAAGTGCTTTCAACTGGTGTGGGATTGCTTACACCTCCCAGTATGAGCTGGAAACTCTTTCGGGGGATGGGGTGGGTGGTGGTAGGGAAGTCTTGTCCTCCTTGCTGAAATTGTTGCCACCATGACTGTCACCAGAATCATGGCCGGCCTTAGGCATAGGCGAACTAGGCAACCGCCTAGGGCGCCGTTCAGGCTGGCCACATAAAGGGCGCAATTTTATCTACTTGCTTTACTTCATCAAGCATGTAAAATTTGTGTTCTTCCCCACTTCTCACCGCCCTGTACTGCAGCGTTTGCACCCTCCCCCACTTCCGTAGTCCAAACCATGACTTGCATCGCATAGCACTGTCCCCTGCTTGTTCTTCCATTCCCTCCCCCCCTACATCTGCTGCTAGTATAAAGCACTGATCACGCCCGCCTCTTATCCTCCTTGTTTTCTTCATTAACGAGGTAGAGGTGGACCAATAGGTTGGATTTCTTTTTTTTTTCCCCCCTGAAGATGTGCATGAATCTGTGGCTTGATTGTTTTCTGCTTCTCTTGACTCTATGGAGAGGCCAAGAGCGGTGTTATTTTTAATTTTTTCATTGTTTGTGCAGCTTAAGGTAAGTTTTATTTTGAGGAAAACATAGGCACTGGAACCATAGAGCGTGGGGGAAGGGAGCACCCCCCCACACACGTTTGCAGCTGTTTTTAGGACCCAAAGGAGGACTTGCACGCATCGCAGGAATTTTAAACACAAATGTGCGTGGGAATCACATCATTGCTGCCAGAGAGTCACCCACAGTAAGCTCTGTTGTTTTGTATCTGAAACAGCTCCGGTTCCATTTTTTGTATCTGAAACTGCTCTGGCTTTGCTTTATGTAAGTGAAACTGCTCCGGCTCTGTTTTATGTATGCACCTGGAACTGCTCCGGCTCTATTTTATGCATCTGAAACTGCTCCGGCTCTGTTTTATGTAAGTGAAACTGCTCCGGCTCTATTTTATGCATCTGAAACTGGTGTTGTGTGTGTGTGTGTGTGTGTGTGTGTGTGTGTGTGTGTGTGTGTGTGTGTGTGTGTGTGTCTAAGAAATCTCTGGGACACTGCAACCTCAGTCTTCTGGGATAAAACCTGGTAATCAGACACTAGTGGTTGTACAGTGTGTCCATCATTAGTGTCTTGACAAGCCTGATACCGATGCTTGGTACTTCAATGACTCTGCAGTTATGAATGGTAAAGTTTTTAAAAATGCTTCAAATATGTACATAAAAGTCCTTCCCAGCATAGGTACACTTCATGTCTAGTATTTCTTAGGGGCAGGACATTAAAATCAGCAATATAATATTTGTGAAGCTTTTGTTTCCAGAACTTTACGAGGTGGGAAAAATTTTACTTTTTAAAGGTTTGTTTCTTGATGAAATTCCACAAGCAAAACTTTCTCCTCTTGTGTTGCTGCATGATCATCCCCCTTGGTGATCTGGCATGATCCAGTTTTTTCTGATTGTTATAGATTGGATAATGTGGAAAATTAGGGAAGATAAACCTGTATCTTCCAAGGACTCTTTGCCTGCACCAACCAAAAATCATAGGATGAAAGAGTTCACATGTTGTTCTGTGGCTTCACTGACGGATGTTTTGTAGCTTCCAGTCATAGCGGTAAATCGAAGCTTACTAGACAAGATACTAAATCGTACATGTCTGAGAATGTACTTGGGAGGCATGTACCCTTTGTGAAAAGCTGTACAAACTCTGTAGTTGTTTATCAGTAAAAATGTAGCAAAGGAGAAAAATGTGAAAAACTTTACAAAGCGTTTTAGCTGTTATTTCAGTAAAGATGCAGCAAAGATGTGAAAGATAATGAAAAAAAATGATGCAGCTAAACTTTGAAATGTGCTAGTTCCTAAAAAAGATAGATTACCTTAACTGGTTTGGAACTTTCTGGTTATTTAAGCCACAGTGCTTTGGATGGTGTTTGGATTCAGAATTTTAAATTTGCAGGAAGTGGTTATCACTGCCCAGTAGTGTGAACATTGTTTCTAGATGATTGTCACTGTTGAAGTGAAACACCTTTCTCCCATATGGGAAAACACACACACACACACACACACACACACACACACACACTTATCACTAAAATAGGGGTTTTGTAGAAAGTAAGTGTGCTAGGACACCTCCTGGAGGTTTTTTCAGGTCACATGACTCTTCCCTAAAAGTTCAGTGGAGCAGGCTATTTCATTGTGCTTTAGGATGGGGAGCATTAAAAAAATATTTTCATGAATTTAGATGAGAGCAGACGATAGTTGTTGTCTAGATCAGTTAACTAACATCTAGACATTTTGCCTGTCAGTCTTTTCAACCACTAAATCGGCAGATAGATTATAGCTAGTAGCATAGCTCTCAACCTTCCATCTCCAACATGAAGAACACTTACCTTCATAATGTGGAACAAATGGGCAAAATATGGAACACATACTAATGGCTTACTAATAATTTCAACTAGGAAGGTCATAGGATGGTTAAAATATGCTGGTTTTACTTATAAAGAAGATCCTTTAATGAATTAATATGATTAATTTCAATTTACCGTGGATTTCATTTAAAAAAATTCCTAACACTGAATGTTTGATAGACTGTCTCAATGTAGAACTTTGAGGAACATAAACTTTTAAGACCCCAAATGAGGTACATTCCTCGTAATGAGGTACACTTGAGAGGTATGGTTAGTAGTAGGACCGGTTAGTTGAAAGTCAGTGTAATGCCATCTTTTTGTTTAAAACTATTTTTATTTTATATTTCCCTGTGCAAGAATATATTTATTTACATATTTAATTTTCAAGGTGTATTATTGCCCAACTCCTTTAAGTATTTCAGCACTCAGTTTGAAAAGCCTGTGCTACGGTTAGTTGTTTCTTGAATTATAAATTTTTAATTACATAAAACTGATGGATTGATTATAATTGTTAACTTCAGTCTTTTAATGAGAGACTGCTGACTCCTATTAATTTAATAGTATGGTTGATTATTTTAAAGTGTAAAGTAATTGTATCCTGAATATGCTAGACTGGACTGGCAAGTAGCAGTGGCAGAGTGTTAATGAGGGAAGGGATATTGTAATTTAAAGGGTATTGTGGCACTGAAAAGGTATTAACCCACTTGTGGAAATCATTGTGTATGCCAAGATAGTAGTCTTAAGCAAGACACAGTCACTGCTGATACAATAGGACTAAAAACCGTAGGCTGATAGTGAAGTGTGTAAAATCCTGTGAAGTCACTGACCACAGCCTAGATAGTATTCATTTGCCAAATGTTCTTAAGGCCAAGCACATGTAATTTTAGGTAGTAATACAGCTTGTTGGGTTGCCCTGACACTCAGCGGACCATTGTTTGAAGATAATAAGGGTGTATGTGAAGCTGCAGCAGGGGATGTGATTGTCTCTTCCTTGATCTGGTGTACTGATGGATGATGCACTCTTTCCCTGCCTTCATTCCTAGCACTTTTTTTGAACAACTTCTTACCAGCCAGTGTTCTAACTCAGTACAGATGAAACTGTAAAACAGCCTGCAGGTGTCAATGTAAACAGGTGGGTCTACTTCAGATGTGGTTTTGCCTTCAGAATCACAGCCCTTAATCTGTCACCTTCTACACTGATGATGTGTCATCAAGCCTGGTAACACTGGTGTTGATGCTGTCAGTGCAAGGCATTTCAGCTGTTCCAGCAGATGAGGTCAGGCTTTCAGGACCAGGATTGGAACTGATCTTGTCAGCATAGCCCATTGTTATAACATGTAGCATTTTCCACTGTGCTACCTTCCATTATATTACTGTTATATCAGTTTCCACCATTGATCTCATAGTCTGTGAGACAATTATATTGTACTTTGGTAGCAATTTTAGCTGTTTTATATTTGTCTATAGTGTGATATTCACTGCTTTTAAGATGGCTTTCCATTTTTAGATGTTCTTCGTTTTCCATTGCTGCAGTCCTTACTATTGGGTATAGTCCGCGTCCAGTCGGCCCGAATACCAGAGTATAAGGCTGACGTCGGTCAGGGCGCATTAGACTGACGTCAGTACGTCAGGGTACTAATGCGCATGACCGACGTCATATCCTCAGTCTTTTGCCGCATGGTCGATGCAGAAGCAGTTTTGCGAGTGCAGGTTGGCGTTCTGAAATATTTCCGAAACCGGAGTTTCAGACCGAAACAGAGTTGGCTAAGTACCCCGTTGGGGAACATTTTGGTTTTTCTTGCCTCAGTATTTTACCGGATGACAGAAGAAGCGAATAACTGTATTTCTTGTGGGAAACAGATACATCATAGGGATTATCATAACTTGTGTATACCTTGTTTAGGGCCTGAGCACGGCGTTGTTGGTTGCCGCTCTTGTGCTAGGTTTAACAAACGCACTATTAAGAGGAGGTTAGACTGTGCCAGGTTAGTGTTTGGGAAGCGTTGCAATTATAAAATGCCGTCGGATGCTCCGGCGCCGCTTCGTCAAGAAGCGCAAGGACAAAACAGTGAAGCCTAGGGTTGATGAACCGGCAGTCCCGGACGTCGGTTCTTTAGAAGGCTCAGTGGAGCCAGAGGTTTTGCCAGGAGTTTCCATGGAGTCTCAGGCAGGAACTTTACTGTTACAGGATGTGCCTTCTCAGGAGGTAGGCCAGGCTGAGGGGGCTTCTCAGGTAACTGTTCTTCCCTCTCTTCCCAAGGTAGTTAGAGCCTCTCCTTCTGTTGCCAAAACTTCTTTGAGAGGTAGGCCTAGTTCAGCTTCAGTGGGGGCTTCTCCTAGCATTTCGGGTTCTGTACCTAAGAAACATATGCTTAAAATGGCAGAAGATTTGATTACTATGATTAGAGGTTCTATGCCCCCGCCTGATAAGAGGCCTAGGGTGGAACCGGAGTTTGATAGTTTTGAACAGTGTTCTGAGGCTTCAGAGTCTTCTGCGGAAGACTTGCAGGAGTATCCCACTTATTCTGATTCTGATGTGGATGATTCCACTCCTACAGCTTCTCCTCCTGAGGATTTCTCATTTTCAGAGACTCTGCATTCCATGAGGGAGCACTTTAAATGGGAAGGCCAGGATTACTCTGATTCCAGGAAAAGGCTTAGGGAATTCTTGTTTTTGCCCCAGCATAGGCCCTTAGCTATTCCTCCTGTGTTGAATGTGGTGGAAGATGTTTTTGCAGAGGCTTCCCTGAATCCTGACTCTTTGCCTCCTGCTCCTGTTAAGCCTGATAGGTATTATAGGGTGCCCGAAGCTCATAAGTATTTGTTTAAGAGTCCTAGGGCGGACCCAGAAACTATTTCTCAAGGGCCTAAAGGTGTTAAGGCTTCTGTGGTTAAAAATCCTGTTCCCACTGATAAAGAGGCAAGGGCCTTGGATAGGTGGGGAAAGAAAGTGTATACTTCTTCCACTCTAGCCATGAGGCGTTGAATTGTCAGTTTCACATGCTAAAATATCAGAATTATCTCCTTTCACAATTAAAATCTAAGGTGGATGCTTTGGCGGAAGGTATTGAGTGTAAAGAGTTGCTGGACTTGGTTCATGTGTCTGAGCAAGTGGGTAAGCATTCTTTGCAATGTGGTTTTGATGCTGTACAGGCCTCCTCGAGGGTGGCTGCTACTAGTTCTGTTCTTCGCAGGCATGCCTGGTTGAAGGATCAGAATTTAGCTGAGCATGTTAAGACAAGGATTTTGGATGCTCCTTTACAGTCTGATGTGTTGTTTGGATCGCCTGTGGAAGCAGTTTTAAAGAAAATGGAGGACAAAGCTAAGTCTATGCAAACTGTTAAAGATTTTTGCAGGTGCAGCCACGAAGTTTAGTAGAAATTGGCCTGCTAAGGGGTGGACATATCCTGCTTATGATTCCCTGTCTAGGGTTAGGTCTAGTCGTGATAGAGGCAGGGCTCAGGATTCTTTTAGGCCTAGAACAGGAGTTCACCTGCTCAGACTTCTGGTGAGGGCAGGGTCAGTCCTTTCGTAAACAGACCCAATGACCTGTCTTTTCAGCTGCCAGTAGATTCTCGTCTGGCAGCTCCTTTGGGAGGAAGACTGTCTCTTTTCAAAGAAAATTGGGATTTAATTACTCAAGACAAATGGGTGTTGGATATCATTCACCACGGTTACAGATTTTATTTCCATACAATGCCCCCTTTCAAAGGCATGCCAGACGTTCCTCCTCCACAAAGAAAGGAGGCTCACAAGCAAGTTACTCCAGATGGGGGCCATTCAGCCAGTCCCTGTATCAGAAAGGGGCCTAGGATTTTATTCTCGCCTGTTCCTAGTACCAAAGAAGGGGAACACGTGGAGACCAATTTTGGATTTATCTCTCCTCAGCACTTTTCTGGACATTCCCAAGTTCAAGATGTTGACGTTACAACAGCTTTTACCTCTGCTGGGCAAAGATCACTGGATGGTAACTTTAGATCTCAAGGAAGCTTACCTTCATGTGCCTATAAGGCTAAGTTGCAGGAAGTATCTGCGGTTTCGAGCTGGAAATTCTCATTATCAGTTCTCTGCATTGCCCTTTGGCTTATCCACTGCCCAGAGTATTCACAAAGGTTCTGGCTCCAGTGATAGCTTACTTCAGGCTTCAAGGAATTCAAATCTATCCTTACTTGGACGACTGCCTGATTCTGGCTCAAGAAAAGGAAGACCTTCTACAGCATCTGGAATATGTTATAGCAGTGCTAAGATGCCTAGGGTATTCTGTGAACGAAATAAAGTCCAGTCTAGTACCCTCTCAAGACATGTGCTTTCTGGGTGTGAGACTGAATACAGCAGCCCAGATGGCCTTTTTAACCCCGGACAAACAAAAGAGTCTGTCACTTTACTTCCAACAACTATCTCATCAGTCCGTGCTGACTGCAAGGACAGTCCTTCAAGCATTAGGGTTCATGGCATCTTGTATTCTGGTGCTTCCCAATGCCAAACTGCATATGAGGAAGCTACAATGGTATCTCAAAATGTATGGACACAGCACTGCCAGGATTTGGACACTGTCATTCAAATAATACCTTGCCTTCAAAAGAATTCTTGTGGTGGGCTCAGGAATGTCACCTAAACAAGGGACTCTCTGTGACCCGGCCAGAGGCAAGTCAGATTTTAACGACAGATGCCTCGGACATTGCTTGGGGAGCTCATCTAAATGGAAAGTGGATACAAGACAAGTGGCCTGCCAGACTACAGCATCTACATATCAACATGAAGGAGATGTTAGCAGTCCAGTTTGCATTAATGGCTTTCAAGGAGTTACTTCTTCCAGGGCAGGTGTTGATTCTAACAGACAACACAACTGTCATGTGGTACATCAACAAGCAAGGGGAACACATTCTTATCCTCTATGCAGGCAAGCAATGATTTTATGGGAGACTGCGCTAAGCTTGCAACTAACTCTTCAGGCAAGGTTTCTGCCAGGAGCACAGAACTCCTTAGCAGATGTGTTAAGCAGACAAATCATGGATCCCCACGAGTGGAAACTGGATCTTCATGTATTTCAGAAATTGACAGTGTCATGGGGAACTCCAGACATAGATCTGTTCGCTTCTCCACTAAACCACCAGCTGCCAAAGTATTGCACAAAGGGGTTTCATCACACAGCTTGGAAAGTGGATGCTCTGTCTTTCAGTTGGAAAAACCTTCATGTGTATGCCTTTCCACCTCTGCCTCTTCTTCCAAAGGTACTATTAAAGGTCAGACAAGACAGGCTAAGGATGATTTTGATAGCTCCAGATTGGCCTCGGCAACACTGGTACCCACTACTACGGAGTCTGGTAAAGAAGCCTCCATGGCCTTTACCTCTGATTCCTCATCTGTTATCTCAGAAGGACGGTCATCTGCTCAATGTCAAGCTTCACTCTCTTCATCTAACAGCCTGGCATATTCTGTGTTGAAACACAGCAGGTCTCAACTTCCTCAACAAGTTTTAAATGTGATTATGGAAGCTAGAAGACCTAGTACAAGGAGAGTGTACGCAGAAAAATGGAAGAGATTTTTATTTTGGAGTACAGCAAAGAATTTGGAGATTTCTGAGCCTAATTTGAGTGTGGCTCTTCAATATCTTACTGAGTTATTGGACAAAGGTTTGTCCTTCTCTTCCATTAAGATTCATGCTGCAGCAATTTCAGCTCACTATGATTGTGACCCACCTTTGTTTTCGCATCCTTTGTTCAAGCAGTTTCTTAGAGGGGCAAAGAATATAAGACCCCACGTAGAGCTCCTACTCCTGCTTGGGATCTCAATTTTGTGTTGGAAAAACTTACTCTACAACCTTTTGAGCCTGCAGCTACTGCTGAATTGAAATACTTGTCATGGAAGACTGCTTTTCTGTTGGCTATTACTTCTGCAAGAAGGGTGTCTGAGTTGCAGGCCCTTATGGCAGTAGAGCCCTTTTGATTTTCCATAAGGATAGGGTATCATTACGTACTAATCCTTCCTTTATGCCTAAGGTGGTTTCTAGTGTGGCTTTAAACCAAACTATTCATTTGCCTACGTTTTATGCAGACCCTCAAAATAAAGGGGAAAAGATTTTGCACACTTTAGATGTACACAGGCAATTGCGTTATTATTTAAGCAGGACTAAGGATTTTAGGCAGTCTCAGCAGTTGTTTGTTTCTTTTGCTTTGAGTTCACAGGGCAAGCCTGTGTCAAAACAAACTATTTCTAGGTGGATTGGCTTTTGCATTGCATTTTGTTATTCCCATCATGGCAAGGAGATTCCAGCTGGGATTAGGCCTCATTCCACTAGGGCTACTGCCACTTCAACAGCATTTCTAAGGGGTGGCAACTAAGGATATTTTGGAAGCAGCTACTTGGAGTTCAGTGCATACTTTCTCTAAGCATTATCACCTTCCTATCTACTCTAAGTCTAGGGCTGGTTTTGCCACAGCTGTTTTGCAAGGCATGTTGTCAGCTCCTACTTCTTTATGATTTGCCAGCCTCCCTTACCTCTGCTTTGGGATTCTACCCAATAGTAAGGACTGCAGCAATGGAAAACGAAGAACATAGTACAGTTTTGTACCTACCATAAATGTAGATGTTCGAGGATTCCATTGCTGCAGTCCAATTTACCCTCCCTCCTTCCCCTCTGTGTTTAGGGGTGGTTGTGTAGGTGAGTTTACATGCTTATATTTTTGTATATATTCTTGTATATATTGTACATGTTTTTGGTGCAGGTATTTTGGGACTTGTCTTTTTAGGGTCTTCTGACATCTGGGGCAAGAAAAGACTGAGGATATGACGCCGGTCATGCGCATTAGTACCCTGACGTACTGACGCCAGTCTAATGCGCCCTGACCGACGTCAGCCTTATACTCTGGTATTCGGGCCGACTGGACGCGGACTATACCCAATAGTAAGGACTGCAGCAATGGAATCCTCGAACATCTACATTTATGTTAGGTACAAAACTGTACTTTTTTATTTTGTGTTGTGTGATAACTGAGAATTGTAGTCATATGTTTGCCATTTCCTACTCCCGTGTGGCTTAACTGGGCACTCAGTTATATTATGCAAGAATAGCCATGTGGTGATCTTGGTTCTATTTTAAGAATAGGGAGGCTGGCTTCCTGGTTTTTAGATTGTAGTTGAATACAGTGCTTGAGTCCACATATATACTTTTGGGGGGCAAAGGAACTGAAATTGAATTATGTATTAACGTTATGTATACTTAACAAGCATGGGAGGGACTAAGTCATTTTTTAAATGTTGTAAATCTGATTGCATGGCTTAAACCGCTATAGTTATTACATTTCATTGTGTTGCATGATACAGTACTTGAGTCAATGTGGTAGCTAAGAACTGCCCTTCTAGTGGCACAAGTTGAAAGGTAATCTTATGTCAAATTTTAACTGAGATGCATGATAAATAGAACTGAATCCTAAGTATAAAGAAATATATTTTTATCACACTGATCAGCTTAGATGGATTTTAGTATGCTGCAAGGAAGTGTTCCACCTTTGCCACTTTGTTCCACATTGGCAGGTACGGTTGACAACTATGGAGGGTTTTTGTCTCTTATTCTTAGGAAAGCAATTTCCATGGACTGCCTTTCTGCTGGAATACCACTGTATTGTTTAATGAAGTTGTGTTCCAACCTAACCAGATATGCTGATATGTTTGTTAGAGGTGATGGACAGCTATTGGCATATGTAAAAGGTGAACATACATGTCCAAACACTAAAACTGTTGTGCTCAACCATTAGTAAACCTCTTTGCTGTCCCTTATTCTGTCTGACAGAACAGATTGCTGTCAAACTCATATATTGTAAACTACATTTATGCTATATATTTGATTGGCAGTCAGTGCCCAGTGTCTGTTGTTCATGTTGGTCAGTGATGTGCTGGTGTACTGTGGCTGTTGTGTAAAGCATGCTCCCTTTGTTACACTATGACAAAGCATTCACTGATTTTCATGCATTTGAAAAATTGAAAGAAATGACTGGAGTGGCTTTTGTGGGAGTGACCTACCTATGGGCGTGGCTCAGATAGGGTCATTACTTGAGAATGGTGTGGGTGGGGCTTAAAGGGCACCACAGCACCACTTCACCTAGGGCGCCATTTCAGCTAAGGCTGGCCCTGACCAGAATAAGTGGTTTCAAAAATCAATGGTTGGAGCATTAGATTAAAAGTAAATGATCAACACCCCCATCCAAAAAATCCAGGTAGGGTAACACTGTCTTGTATCTTTTCAGGTTTGTGATAAAAAAATGGCATAATATTATTTACTTCTGTATTATCTCTCAGCTGAACTGCTTTTCTCAGTTATTTTAATTTTCAATGGGGTCTTTGCATCTATATAACAATCATTAGTGGCTGTGTGTCTCCAGGTTTTACTCACCTATTAACTTCTGCAACCAGAATTGATAAATGGTCAGGCTGTAAAAGCATCCTAGGCTGAGTATTTAGTGGGCATGTGATATTTCTGTGTACTTTTTTATTTACTTTTAAACACCTTTATTAAATTATCACCTAACACATAGGTACTTATGTATAACTAGAAAAAAAATGAAGCATATTAACATTTTTCATTTTCATACATTAAACCTTGCATATACATCTCTCTTTCCTTTTAACAGTCATTTACTCCTGCATTACATAAATTGCTTAATCCCTATCTTCCATTAAACCTCACTCCTCTTCCTGAACATTATATGTTCTGTAGTCCTATCTCGCCTTCATTCTTACATATGGGTTTGGAGCCTATCCTCAGCTCTGACTCGGCCGATTACAAAGCTCGAACTCTCAAAGTTGGCTCATGGCAAGGTAGGTATCCCACAATGCATTAGTAACAATCACCAGATCTCATTTGCCGCTCTACGACTTCAGAAGTGTTCTCTTTCTTGGCTGTGGCTAAGCTGGAATATTTTTTTCTTCTAAAATTTATAGTGTTTTTTTTTTTTTACTGTAAAGTTAGCTTAGTATTAGTAGCTTACTGTTGTTAACTTGCGAGTAGTTAGTGTGTTTCTAAAGTTTTATTGCAAATTGTTGTTGCTAATTGTTGGCTGTCGCTTCCACAGGCCTTCCTTAGTGGTATCCCCCGCTTCTATTGTGCTAGTTATTTTTAATCTTTTCAGGTTTAGGTCCATTTTTTAGTTAGGACCTGCCTTTGCCTTTTCTGTTGCTTGTTTATTCTCTATCTCGCTTACCCCTCTGTTCATGGCTAGGCTCGTTTAAGTTAGAGGACCTCGTCCTCTTTTGCCTTTCTCCCTTATGTGTTATTTCTTCAGCAGGGCTTGGCCCATTTAAGTTAGAGGACCTAGTCCTCTTTTGCCTTTCTCCCTTGTGTGTTGTTTCTGGAGCAGGGCTAGGCCCATTTAAGTTAGAGGACCTTGTCCTGTCTTCTTATTGTCTGTTTACTATTAGTCTGTTGTAGTTCTGTCTAAGGAAACTAAAGACTATAAACCTTTGGGCTTTAAGAAATGCCTAAAATGTTCAGAAAAAATGTCCTTGACTGACGGGTGTAGTATTTTGTGTGTATTGTTTGGGAGCCATACGTCTACAGGAGACATGTACTTTTTGCCATTCTTTTAGTTCCCGGGTTCTCCAGGAAAGGAAGAACAAACTGATTTTGAAAGGTCTCCTTAAACCTTCCTTTGAAGAGGATTTAGAAAGTTCTTCTTCTTCCCACTCCAGGTCTCCCTCTTCAAAAAAAGAGAAGGTTAAGTCTGTGAAAAGACAGCCTCCTACACTGACTCACAAATCAGGACCTCCAGAGAAAGTTGCCAAAGTTAACAAACTTTCTACCTCTTTGGCTCCTCTGCCTTCGGAGCCAGTTGAGGTTATTGATATAGACCTTCCAGTTTTGGCCCCAAGTTTTTCAGAGCTGATAACTGAATCCATACCTCGGAGCCAGTCAAGAGACTTACTACCGGTATCCCCGACACTTAGATCTCCAATTTTGCAGAGATAGCGATCCCCTACCTTATCTTCCAGATCCTCCAGGAGTCTTTCTGAGGAGGATGTCAAGAGGGTGGTGCTTAGACTTTTGACGTCGTCGGCGCTATTTGTTGCCTCCGACCCAATCGGTTCCGGAGCCGTCTAAGGCCATATTATCTGCTTTTGTTCCTCCTCTGAGCTATGCTGGTCTTTTGGAGCCAGATCTACCAGTGCTGTTTGTTATGGAACCGTTGGTTCCATCACCCCTAGTGGCTTTCTCAGAGCCATTTTCCTCTCCGACACCTTTGGTGCCGTCCTTGGTGTTTAGGAGCCAAAGCTCACCAGTCGGCCCCGATGGGGACACTCGGACCCCAACTTCTTCGGTTCCGAGCCTACCTCTCGGTGCATTGGCTCAGCTAAGCTCAGATCCTACATCTATCTCAGAGCCGATTACTCCGGAGCCGGGGGCTACTTCTGCTTCTTCGGAACCGGTGGTGTCCTCGAAGCCAGGAGGATCTGCTTTCAAAAGGATGAGGAGCGTGCTGTCTAGATCTTCAGCTCTACACAAGGGTACCGATGTTCTTTCCTCTCAAGCTCCGACCTCTGTCTCAGCACCATCCCTCTCTCATGACAGCAGAGACCTGCTCCCCTTGGGTAGGCCCCAGTCTTCTGAGACCTTCCTAGAATACCCTTCTGAGGAGCCTCCTTGGAAGAGAACTTGCAAGAGGAAGCATGTAGACTCCCCTGATGAGTCCATCACCTCTGACATTGACCTTGAGGAGTCAGAAGGGTCCCCTAGGTCATCCTCTGATGATATCTCCTTCGTAGATATCCTAGAGATCCTGAAACAGAGAGGCGGCTGGCCCACCATCACCCCTTCTGATGAGGAGTCAGTGTACCTGAAGGCTTTCGGGTCTCAACCTTAAGCCTCTTGGGTGTCTCCACCTTTTGATGAGCTATTATATTTATATGTTATATATTATTTATATGTTATATAGGTGGGAAACGCCTGACACCGTGGAACCAGTCCCTAGAAGGCCGAACAAATTCTTTTCAGCTCCTAAAGAAAAAGAGTTTTTGACCAAAGGTGTGCCTGTAGATGCCATGGTGATGGCAGCAGCCACAAAAAAGGAACTAGCAGAGACGTCCTCATCTGTCCACCCACCGAACAAAGAGTCTCGAACAATGGACAGATACAGGAAGCGTATTTTTTCTTCAGCGGCTTTTACACTCAGATCGCTGAATTACCTCACCCATTTCACTAGGCTTCAAAGAGATCTCCTAAAAGAGCTGAGACATACTCTCCAAGTTACTTTAACTGAAGGAGTCCCTGAGAAGGTTACTGCTCAGTTGTCCACCTTAAACTCCATTGTTAACTCCTCCATGAGGCTGATGTCTTAAGCAGCAGATGGAGGGAGCAGGGCAGCGGGTTCAGGAGTTTCCCTTAGGAGACACTCCTGGATGCGCTTGTGTAACATTGCGGAGCCCTTCAAATCTACATTTACCAATACCTCCTTTGACGGTTCCTCTCTGTTTGGACCAAAGGTAAAAGACACACTCACCAGGTGCGAGCAGGAAGGGAAGACTCTCTCTGCCGTGGGAGTACGTTTTTCCGTCCCTTCTAGACCATACCCTAAAGGTCAGAGAGGGGGAAAAATGTGGTTCAAGAAATCTCAGAGATTTTTCCAAGACGCACAAGGTGATTCCTTCTCCAGAGGCAGAGGAGGAGGAAATAGTGGAAGACGTCACCCTAGTGTCAGGGGGGGTCCACAAAACCAGGGTGACCGTGATTCTTTTCGTCGACGTCCCTATCAGCACTCCTGAAGTGAGGCCCGGCTGTGCTTCTCTGGAGCCAGTCGGGGGTCGCTTTTCTTTGTACCCAGAAGTCTGGCATGACATCACACAAGACAAATGGGTACAAAGAATAATTTCCAGAGGATACTCCATACCCTTCTCTTTCCCACCTCATCTAACCAACAGAATCTCAGATGTTCCACCAGTCACAGGGATTAAGCAACTATAGAAGTCCAAAAGTTGCTCCAAAAGAGAGTCATCCAAACCGTCCCCGCAGACCAGATAGGATTCGGAACTTACTCTAGATTCTTTTTAGTGCCAAAACGAACAGGGGACTGGAGGCCCATCTTGAAACTCAGCAAGTTAAACGAATCAGTGAAGAAGTCCAAGTTCCAAATGGTCACACTGCAGTCTATACTCCCTCTGTTAGGGAAAGACAATTGGATGTGCTCCATAAACCTCCAAGATGCGTACTTCCACATAGAAATGGAAAGAGCATCAAGGAGTCATTTACGCTTCAGGCTGGGAGCCAGTCATTACTAATTTTGTGCTCTGCCCTTTGGTCTCACCACAGCCCCCAGGGTGTTCACCAATTGCATGGCAGCAGTAACAGCTCACTTGAGACGTCTTGGATTCCAAGTGTTTCCATACCTGGATGACTGGCTCCTGACTGCCACCACCAGGCACCTACTTCTACAAGCCAGGGATTCAACCATCTGAGTCTGTACTCAGCTAGGCATCACTATAAATTGGGAAAAGTCTGTCGTCACCCTCTCAATATGTGACTTTTATAGGCGCAGAAATAGACACAGTCGCAGTGATGGCTCGCCTTCCTTCAGACAAAATCTAAGACAACAAATATACAGCCTGCTTCCCCAATACAAGGTCAAAGCAAAGACAGTGCTCAGACTACTGGGAACCATGGCCTCGACTATAACTCTAGTTCTGTTAGCCAGACTACATGTAAGAATTTTACAATGGCTACTCTTTTCCCAGTGGTCTCTTCAGCAACTGCCTCTGTCTCATCCCATTTTAATAATGGAATCTTGCAAAAAGGACCTTCGTTGGTGAATCCAGTCCAATCAACTAACGGTATGGAGACCATTCATTCCTCGCCAACCCATTGCTACTGTGACCATGAATGCCTCCCAGATTGGGGGGGGGGGCATTATTTAGGAAGGACAGTCTAAGGCACATGGCAAGAACATGAGGCTCACTTGCATATCAGTGTTGATGAGATGAGAGGAGTGCTACTAGCGTTGCAAGCACTTCACGACTTTCTTCCTCTAGGGACAATAACAATCCAGTCGGACAATATGTCAGTGGTATGGTATATAAATAAGCAAGCAAGGGGGGAACCAGATCCTACCCCATATGTCGAGAGATTGTATGTGTTTGGCAGTGGGTGATATCAGTTTTCTGTAAATGGGGGCAGCCTTGCTGCAATCTTTTTGCCACCCCTATGTATACCAAATGCAGCAGCTACTTCACCCTTATCCCCCCCCCCCCCGGGGGGGAGACACCAAAAGATGCACTTGTCCACAATTGGCCCCTGGGACTTCTTTATGCTTTTCTTCTCTTTCCGCTAATATCGAAAGTTATCCAGAAGGCAAAGACTTTGGGAAACAGAATGATTCTCATCAGTCCTTACTGGCTTCGTCAGATTTGGTTCCCCTTTCTCGGGCCTCACCTTCTGGATGATCCATGGACTCTGGACCCAGTACCAGACCTTCTGACACATATGTCAGGCACGTTCCATCCCTGTCTCCACATCCTCAACATGACAGCATGGCTGCTCCACTTCCATTCCTAGTCAGGCTTCATGATTTTTCCCCTGCGGTTACACATATCCTGACATCATCTCATAAACCTTCTACAAGAAAATTGTATGCTAGAAAATGGAAAAGATTTTCTGTTTGGGCACAAGCTAGGAGCATAGCTCCATACACAGCCTCCATTCCTTTAGTATTAGAATTTCTAACCAAACTTTTTCATCAGGGGTCAGCTGCCGCTACAATCAAAGTTCATTTAGCAGCTATCTCCAATTTTCATTTGGGGCAACATGAACCTAATCTTATGGCTCACAGATTGTGTAAATCATTTTTAAAAGGCACTAAGA
Organism: Protopterus annectens; assembly: GCF_019279795.1. Classification (NCBI taxonomy): domain Eukaryota; kingdom Metazoa; phylum Chordata; order Ceratodontiformes; family Protopteridae; genus Protopterus; species Protopterus annectens. Next base: position 201,053,575 of record NC_056732.1, on the reverse strand, counting down.
CCTTCTTTTCAAGAACCTATATCTCCCTTGGATTTAAATTTTGTTCTTTCAAAACTTACCTCACTGCCTTTTGAACCTTCACATACATGTGATTTAAAGTTCCTTTCATGGAAGACCATTTTTCTCGTAGCCATTATGTCCGCCAGAAGAGTGTCAGAGCTACAAGCACTCTCAGTCAAACCTCCTTACTTGATACTCCATAGAGACAGTTTCCCTTCGCACTAACCCTTCCTTCATACCCAAGATTTGTTCACAGTCAGATATAACTATTGAACTGCCAGTCTTTTTTCCAAATCATGCAAACAAAGTGGACTATAAGTTTCATCAACTTCATGTACACAGATAGTTAAGGTTTTATCTACATAGAACCAAAGAGTTTAGGAGATCAGACCAATTATTTATATCTTTTGAAAGACGAGAAAAGGAATGCCAGTCTCCAAGATAACGTTATCAAACTGGATTTCAAATTGCATATCTTTTATTTACTCTTCTAATGACAAAGAACTCCCATTTAAAATTAAAGCTCATTCCACCAGTTCTATATCCACATCTGCCGCTTTTCAAGCCAGAATTCCAATGGACAGTATATGTGCAGCAGCAACTTAGGCTACCCCTCATACCTTTATTACTCATTACAAATTGGACTTGGCCTCCAGGGGTAGAGCCTCCTTTGGTTCCATGATTCTTAGGAGTATGTTCCCATGAGCCACCCGAGAAAAAGTTGCTAAGGATGCTGTCCCATATGTAAGAATGAAGGCGAGATAGGACTACAGAACATAAAGAAGTTATGTACTCACCATAACGTTCCATGTTTGTAGTCCATCTCGCCCTTCATTCTTACAAACCCACCCACCTACCCCCGTCCATGTATCCTTGGAGGATCTGGAGACAAGATAATGTCTATCTTCCTTAGAGGTAGAGAACTTTCATCTTTGTTTTTTCTTGTGGAAATACTTTTCTTTCACTATTATAGACAGCAGCAAACAAGATCTGGGGATTGTTACGAGTGCATTGTGGGATACCTACCTTGCCACAAGCCAACTTGGAGATTTCGAGCTTTGTAATCGGCCGAGTCGACGATTGGCTCTGAACCCATATGTAAGAATGAAGGGTGAGATGTACTACAAACATGGAACGTTATGGTGAGTACATAACTTTTTTATTTTTCCCACAAATTCCTTTTATTTTTACGTAATTCGCTCCTTCCCTTTTTGAAGACCCTACCTTCAATTCTTTTACTTTCTTTACAATGTTAAGTACTTCAGTTACAGTTTGGTAACATTTTGATTTCCATTTTTTAGTTATTGCCTGTTTTGGCAGACTATAGCATTAAATTTAGTAAGACCTTACTACGTGTAGGCAATTCAGATCCTGTGTCCCAGCTCAAAAGAATCATTCAGCCATTTTGTCCTCAAAAGTTTCTGACAAAGTATTCTGTAAGGAATTTCTAAAATCTGGCAATGTGTAACACTCCCAAAAAATGTTTTCCCAGATGTCCTTCAAGGATGCATCTGCAGTCCTTACAAATGGGTTGTCCTGTCGTCAGGCAGCCCTTCGGTCGGCCGGATTCCAAAGTCTGGGTCTGGCCTCGGCTGGTGTCACACTTCACCCGACGTCATCTCTGCTGGTCTTCGGGTATAAAGGCATCAGCCGACGCCATTTTCCCCAGTCTTTCTTGCCACGTGGCGCCCGAAGCAGAAGCTGTTCGCAAGTGCCGGTCGGTCAGATCCAGAGATTACTACTACCGAATACTACTTCGAAGACTTCTAAAAGCTAAGTACCCCGTTGGGGTCTCTTTCTTGCCTCAGCCGATGTCAGAAAAAGTGAATAACTGTTTAACTTGTGGGAAACAAATACCTCATAAAGATTTCCACTCTTACTGCTTACCTTGTTTAGGCCCAGACCACGACGTAGCAGCTTGTTTAGCCTGTGCTTCCTTCAACCGACGAACGCTTAGGCGTCGGTCGGAGTTTGCTGAACAGTTTTTCGGCTCAGATTTTGCGTACATTATGCCGTCGGATCCTCCGACTACTCAAATTGTTAAGAAACGCAAAGAAAAGGACCGACTCTCGCGGTCCGCGGTTTCGGCCGAAACCACGGTTAAGCAAACCGCGAGTGGCTCGGTTTCGGCCGAAACCGAGCAAGCGGTTCAATCTTCAGCCGAATCCATGACTACTACCGAGGCCCCTTCTACCTTCGTTGAATCGGCCTCTGAAGTTTTGCCTACTAATGTGGTTTCTCTAGAATTATCGGACACCATCCCTTTGGATGTCTCTACCCCAGCACGTGGTGCTGCTAGGCCTCCTGCAGCCATGTCTATAAAGGCCTTTGCCAGGGCTAAAGCAGCCAAAAACTGCTAAGTCTGTGCCTGTTAAGCCCCCCTCTCACAGGCCCAGCTCCAATTCCCAAATGCTTACTCTGGCAGAGGATCTCATCTCTTTAATAAGGGGATCCCAATCTCACCCAGACAGGGCCTCTCAACCTCCAGAAAAGAGACCTAGAGCAGAGCCCCCTGAGCCAGTGTCCTCAGATGACTCTTCTGATGATTCAGACAATACAGACCATCCAGAGGCTCCTCTTTCTACTTATGAAGATTCTGATGCTGAAGAATCTATTCCTTCAGCCTCTCCACCAGAGGAATTTTCCTTTGGGGAAACCTTACATGCCATGAGAGAGCAATTCCAATGGCAGGGGCAAGATTTCTCAGATTCAAGAAAAAGGCTTAGGACCTTTTTACACTTACAGCAACATAGGCCCTTAGCTATACCTCCAGTTCTTCCTGTTGTGGATGATGCATTTAATGATGTTTGCACTGCTCCTGATACTTTACCTCCAGCCCCTGCTAAGCCCGATAGGTTTTACAGGGTACCGGACACTCATCACCACCTATACAAGGCTCCTTTTGCAGATCCTGAGACTATCTCCCAGGGGCCTAAGGCAGTAGCTTTGACCTCAGCAAAAAACCCTCTCCCTTCTGATAGGGAATCCAGGTCCTTAGAGAGATGGGGTAAAAAAGTATACACCTCTGCTACCCTCTCAGCTAGAGCTCTGAACGGTCAGTTTCATATGATCCAATACCAAGAGTTTATGCTTGATCAGTTAACTAAGAAACTGTCCTCTGATGATTCCTTAGATAAGAAATATGTTCTAGAAATGGTGAATAACATTCAGCAGGTTAGTAACCATTCTTTAAAATGTGGCTATGATACACTGGAGGCTTCATTTAGATCAGCCATGACTGGCACAGTTATAAGAAGGCATGCATGGTTGAAAGAACAGGTATTGCCGGATCATGTTAAAGCAAAGCTATTAGATGCTCCTATGGATAAGGTCAGTCTATTTGGTTCTCCTGCCCAACAAGTAATGAAGAAAATGGAAGAGAAGGCAAAATCTGTACAAACAGTTAAAGATTTCTTACAGGTTCAGCCCTCAAGGTTCAGCAGGAACTGGCCTTCCAAAAATTGGTCCTTTCCAGACTCCTCTAAAAATCAGAGAGGCAGGAATAGACGCCCAGAGGCAGAAATCAATCCAGAGGAGGTGCCTACAGGGACGCCAGTGGCAAGGCAATAACCAACGAGGCACAGATACAACCACTACCACTGCAACAGGACAATCACAGTGACTTGGCTCTGACACCGCCTACCAGGGAACAAATAGCAGCACCCTTAGGCGGAAAGTTAGCCTTATTTTCAAAAAACTGGCACTATATCACAAGAGACAAGTGGATTTTGCAAACTATAGACCAAGGCTACAGGTTTCATTTCCACACCTTACCAGTAAAAAGAGGAATGCCAAACCTACCACCAAATCAAAAGACAGAAGCCCTAAAACAAATAGCTCAATTAACAAAGATGAGAGCTGTGGAAAGGGTACCACCTACAGAACAGGGCAAGGGATTTTACTCCAGACTCTTCCTAGTACCAAGAAAAGAGAAAAGTTGGAAACCTATTCTCGACCTGTCCGCTTTAAACACATTCATCATTGTTCCCAGATTCAAAATGCTGACCCTACAGCAACTTCTTCCCATGCTGGGCAAGGAGTATTGGCTGGTAACTCTAGATCTCAAGGAGGCATACCTGCACGTCCCCATACGACCAATTTGCAGAAGATACCTCAGATTTCTTGCAGGATCAGAGCATTATCAATTCTCAGCATTGCCCTTTGGCTTATCTACTGCGCCCAGAGTGTTCATGAAATGCCTGGCATCAGTAATCGCTCATTGCAGGCTTCAGGGAATCCAAATTTATCCATACCTGGACGACTGCCTGATACAAGCGGAAAACAAAAGCAAGCTGACACAAGACTTACAAAGAGTCATTTGCTTACTACAAGTCCTGGGATACACAGTCAATTTAAAAAAGTCAAGACTGATACCATCCCAAACAAGAACATTCTTGGGTGCAGAATTGGACACAGTAAAACAGATGGCATTCCTAACTGCAGAAAAACAAGAACAACTTCCTCTTTACTTCTTGGCATTAACAAAGCAGAACAAACTAACAGCAAGGAAAGTACTGCAGGCCTTGGGCTTCATGGCATCCTGCATAATCTTGGTCCCCCATGCCAGACTGCATATGAGAAAGCTACAGTGGTACCTAAAGAATTTATGGTCTCAACACAAACACAGCTTAGAAACCGAAATACCACTAATCCCATGCCTGAAAGAAGAGTTCCTATGGTGGGCTCAGGCATGCCAGTCAAACCCAGGTTTGTCCTTCCACAACATTCAAACAAGCCAAACCATCACAACGGACGCCTCAGACCTCGGTTGGGGGGCCCACATGTTGGACAAGTGCATTCAAGGCTTATGGACTCCAGATCAGCTGCACCTGCACATAAATCAAAAAGAAATGCTGGCAGTAAAACTAGCAATCCAGAATTTCAGACCATTCCTCAAAGAAGGCCAATTGATGATAAGGACAGACAACACTACAGTCATGTGGTACATCAACAAACAGGGAGGCACTCATTCATACCCCTATGCCGAATGGCTCTGGACCTATGGAATATGGCTCGGAGCGACCACATTCAGTTACAGGCAATATTTGTACCGGAAAAGAAAACATCCTAGCAGACATGTTAAGCAGAACTACCTCGGATGCTCACGAATGGATGCTACACCCGGACATCTTCAAGGCCATCACAAAGAAATGGGGAATGCCACAAATAGACCTATTCGCATCCCCACTCAATCACCAGCTCAAGAAATTCTGCACAAGGACTTACCACCCACTTGCTTGGAAGGTGGACTCTCTATCCTTCAATTGGAAAGGCCTGACAGCATATGCATTTCCACCTCTTCCATTGATGCACAAGGTACTACTGAAAATCAAAGAGGAACGTCCAAGGATAATTCTGATAGCTCCAAATTGGCCAAGACAACATTGGTATCCATTGCTGAGGAGCATGTCTCGGGGGGGAAATGTGGACACTGCCCCCGATTCCTTTGATGTTAACTCAGAGCGACTACAACATCCTGCATCCAAACCTGAAAACTCTGCAACTGACTGCCTGGAACATTACATAACAGCAACTAACCCAGATTTAACCCAAAGGGTTAAAGACATTATCCTTGAGGCCCGCAGACCTTCAACAAGAAGGAACTATGCAGGAAAATGGAAAAGGTTTGTCATTTGGAGTACTGAAAGAGGAAAGATGTGTCAAAGGTAGATATTGCCAACATCCTGGAGTACTTGGCAGAGCTTCTCCATACAGGCCTGTCCTATTCCTCCATCAAGATACATGCATCAGCTATTTCTGCAGAATACAGCTTCGATCCCCCTGTCTTCTCACATCCTCTACTCAGGCAGTTCCTGAGATGAATTAAGAATGTAAAACCTCCTAGGAAACCACCATTACCAGCATGGGACTTGAACTTTGTGCTAGAAAAATTGACACTCCCTCCATTCGAACCAGCAGCAACAGCAGATCTTCAACATCTATCCTGGAAAACTGCTTTCCTACTGGCAATTACTTCAGCAAGAAGGGTTTCGGAACTACAGGCTTTAATGGCAGTACAACCCTTCCTAATCTTCCATCAAGATAGAGTGTCCATGAGAACTAATCCTACATTTATGCCTAAGGTGGTATCCAGAGTGTCTCTAAACCAGGCAATCCACCTACCTACCTTCTTTCCCAATCCACAGAACAGGGGGGAAAGACTGCTGCATACCTTGGATGTACATAGACAGTTGCGCTACTACCTGGACAGAACCAAGGGCAATAGAAAAACTGACCAGCTTCTAGTAGCTTATGCAACAGGAAGGGAAGGAAAAGCAATTTCCAAACAGACAATCTCCAAGTGGATAGGAAATTGCATAAGATTCTGTTACTCCTACCATGGAAAGCAAATTCCACAGAACATAAGGCCTCATTCTACAAGGGCTACAGCCACTACCACAGCTTTCTTACGAGGAGTGGCTACCAAGGACATTATTGAGGCTGCTACTTGGACCTCCGTGCATACATTTGTTAAGCATTATAACTTACCTCTATACTCTAGATCCCGAGCAGGGTTTGCCACTCCTGTTTTGCAAGGGATCCTAACTACACCATAATTATTCTTCCTCCTCCCCTAGTTTGGCTATGGTATTCTACCCATTTGTAAGGACTGCAGATGCATCCTTGAAGGACATAGTACAGTTTTGTACCTACCATAAATGTAGATGTCCGAACAGGATAGCATCTGCAGTCAGGATTACCCACCCTCCTTCCCCTCTGTGGTACTCCTAGGGTATTTGCCCACCTAATAGCTAGCTGGGGGGGATCTCTTATGGTGTATTTGTTTGTATATATGTACATACATGCTTATTTTTTGTGTTTGCCTTCTACTTTTTTGGAAACATTGGCATTCACCCAAAAATTTAGCTATCCAAGAGGGCAACTGGCATCTGGGGCAAGAAACACTGAGGAAAATGGCGTCGGCTGATGCCTTTATACCCGAAGACCAGCAGAGATGACGTCGGGTGAAGTGCGACACCAGCCGAGGCCAGACCCAGACTTTGGAATCCGGCCGACCGAAGGGCTGCCTGACGACAGGACAACCCATTTGTAAGGACTGCAGATGCTATCCTGTTCGGACATCTACATTTATGGTAGGTACAAAACTGTACTATACTTCTGTCTTTCTCATTCCCTTTGTCATTTGCTGTCTACCTGAGAAAAAAAATACCTGTTGCTTGCCTGGAGTATAAAAATACATATGCAGACACTTACATGCAAAAATCCTAAGCCTTCGGGACTTCATTGCATACTTGGGAGTTGTACTGATATAGTCTCGTTGTTCCTTTGAAAATGACCAATTTTGCAAATTGTTCCCAATCTTTTCTAACATCTCTTCTGATTTATTTGTGTAATTAGCGTGCAGTATTTCATATGCCTTACTAATTATCCATTTTAACAGCAGCTTTTCTTCTAGATTTGACTAAAAATTCTACCAGAACTGGTCTTTCACTTAGCATTCTGCTGTCCCCTTCTCTTTGCCTATATTCTGATATTAATTCCTGATACAGGCTGCTATCTCTAACCTGCAGTCCAAACTACTAGTTGTCCTCATCTCACTCCAGTTACCTTTCCCTATCTAGTTACAATAAATTAAATGTTCATCATACTGATCAGTGCTGCAGTAACTTTAGCTATTAGCTGGTCAGCTTCTAAAGCTTCAGGGTACCTTCTACTTGCCCAAAACTTCAGGTTAGCTTGAGCTGAGCTACTAAAAAGACAAAATTTGGAGCCACGCCCTTTAGAGCTTTGCTGCTGCTGAACAGTACACTTCTCTGAGGCTTTCAAAGATCGACAGCTGGCTTGTCCTGATGTTCTTCGTGTTTCACTGTTGCAGTCATCACATTTGGGTTATCTGCTTGCAGTAGCCCTCATTCGGCCTGATTAACAAAGTCTTGGGTCCTGCATCGGTTGCTGTCTCATCTTCCATGACATCAGATAGTCAGGTGTATAAAGTATGCAGCCGATGCCATTACATCAGTCTTTCTTGCCGTGCGGTGCCAGAAGCAGAAGCAGTTCGCAAGTGCCGGTCGGCCGACTCCTTAAATTTTCTTTTTCGAGTTTCAGAATCAAAGTCTTCAACTAAAAGTTAAGTACCCCGTTGGGGAAACTTTTTCTTGCTCTAAACCGGTCAGTACAAGTAAATAATTGCATTACTTGTGGAAAGCAAATACCTCATAAAGATTTTAATTTGTACTGTATTCCTTGCCTAGGCCCTGACCACAACGTAGCTCTCTGTCGGTTTTGTGCCTTATTTAAACCACGAACTATCCGTCGTCTGTATATTTTCGCTTCTAAATATTTTGGTGCTCGGTTCAATTATCCTGATATGTCTTCGGTAAGCCATCCAACTATCGACATTCCGAAAAAACGTATAGATAAAGACAGAGACAGGCCAACTAGGTCCAAAGCTGCCGACGACGCTTCTCCTAAGCCAGTCACCAGTTCACCGGTACTCAGTGAGGTGCTTTCGCAGCCCCCGATACCCGCTACTTCAGATTCGCAGTCCTCTACTGAGACCCGTTCGGAGTCTGGCATGCTGCAAGATGCTTCAACTGTGGAACCTGCGGATGTCTCTACCTTGAATGGGTCCGGAGCCGCTGTGCAGGCACCGGCTTATGAGGGTGTATTCAGACCTACTGACTTACATATTAAACCAACGCTATCTTCTTCTTAAAGGCCTAAAACTCGAGCCATGCGTAGAAAACTGACGCCCAGACCGCATGGTCAGGCCTCTATGCCTAAAAAACAAATAAGAATGGCTGAAGACCTTATTATTTTCACCAGGGGATGCCAGCCTCCCCCCTCTAAGAGACCTAGGACTGAGTTTGCTTATGATACTTCTGACCAGGATTCTGAATTTTCTGTTTCCTCTGATGACCAGTATTTACCCTTATCTACCTATGAGGATTCTGATGCTGAGGACTCTATTCCCTCTGCTTCCCCCCAGAGGATTTCTCTTTTGGTGAAACCTTGCATACTCTCGGGGAGCATTTTCATTGAGAAAGTCAGGATTTCTCTGATTCTAAAAAGAGGCTTAGGGATTTCTTACTCCTGCCCCAGCACAGGCCTTTAGCCATACCTCCTTTACTAGACATTGTTGATGATGCCTTTTCAGAATCTAGCTTGGCCCCTGACTCTTTACCTCCTGCTCCCAGAAAACCTGATGGATATTACAGGGTCCTTGACTCTCACAAGTTCCTTTTTAAAAATTCTACTGCGGATCCTGAGACAATTTCACAGGGAACCAAGGGCATTAAAGCTACTACTGCCAAAAACCCTACCCCCTCTGATAGAGACTCCAGGACGCTGGATAGATGGGGGTAAGAAGGTATACACTTCTGTAACTTTGGCCAATAGGGCCTTAAACTGACAGTTTCATATGTTAAAGTATCAGCAGCATATTATTGGATTGCTTAAACAGAAAATGATGTTGATTCCTGATTGTGCTGAAAATAAGGATTTACAGGATTTACTGCATTCAGCTGAATAAGTTGGAAAACATGCTTTGCACTGTGGTTTTGATTCAGTAGAGGCATCTTGCAGGGCTGCTGTAACTGGGTATGTACTTAGAAGGCATGCTTGGCTTAAGGAGCAATCCTTGCCAGATCATGTTAAAGCGAAATTACTGGATGCTCCCTTAAACCAGGACCACCTGTTTGGCAACAAGGCAGAAGAAGTTCTTAAAAAGATGGAGGAAAAATCTAAATCTATGCAAACTGTTAAAAGATTTTTTACAAGTACAACCAACAAGGTTTAGTAGGCATTGGCCTTCCAAGAACTGGTCCTTTCCTGCCTCTTCCAGACCTTCTCCGTCCAAACCCAGATCCAGCAGAGCTCCCAGGCTTCAGTCCCAGGGTACACACAGGACTAAGCAGTGGGGGGCCTCCACTTCCAAATCTGGGAGTAATAAAACTCGCCCCTATGGTAAACTGTCTCAATGACTTATTTTTAAAACTTCCAAACACTTCTCAACTGACTGCCCCTTTGGGGGGAAAGATTGCTCTTCATGCAAAGAACTGGGAACTCATTACCCAGGACAAACTGGTTTTAAATAGTGTCCCAGGGATACAGATTTCACTTCCACACATTACCAACACCAAGCGGGTGGCCAGATCTACCCCCAAATCAGTGGGCAGAGGCCCAAAAGCAAGTATTTTCTCTCTTAAGCATGGGGGCTGTTCAATTGCTACCAGGGTTTTAATTAATTCTGAAGAAGTCTAGTGGTGAACGCCTGACAAAAGCGCTAAATTTAATAAAGAATTTTGCTCAGTGGCATCTTACGGTCCTCTATTTTTTATTCGGTTGGTACCAGAAGAGGAAAAGGGACAAGGTTTCTACTCGAGACTTTTCCTGATACCCAGAAAGGACAATTCATGGCATCCTATCTGGACCTGTCTACTCTAAACACCTTTTTGTTGATTCCAAAATTCAAGATGCTGACTCTTCACCAGTTGCTGTCTATGCTAGGCAAAGACACCTGGTTGGCAACACTAGATTTAAAGGAAGCATACCTGCACATCCCAATCAGGGAATCTTGCAGAAGATACCTATGCTTCAAAGCAGGCTACATGCACTGCCCTTTGTCTTATCTACTGCGTCCAGGGTATTCACAAAGTGCTTAGCTCTAGTCATTGCATTTTGCAGGCAAAAAAATTTTCAAATATACCCATACCTGGACGATTGTCTAATTCAGGCAGAAAGCCAGGACATACTTTTGAATCATCTGGCCTTTGTACAAAGGGTGCTAACTTGTCTGGGGTACACCATAAACAAAAAGAAATCACACCTGGTACCCTGTCAACAAATTATATTCCTGGGAGCAAGCTTGAATACTACTTCCCAGATGGCTTTCTTCATGCCTGAGAAACAAATTCATTTGACAACCTGCTTCAAACAAGTTGCCACAAAAACCATGTTTTCTGCAAGGCAAATACTACAAGCCTTGGGGTTCATGGCCTTCTTCATTCTTCTAATTCCATATGCAAGACTGCATATGAGGAAACTACAGTGGTATCTAAAAAGCCTATGGTGTCAACATTCTCAGGCGCTAGAAGCAATGATTCCTATCATACCTTGCCTACGCCTAGAGTTCCTTTGGTGGGCAGAGGCCTGCCACCAAAACAAGGGACTACCATTCACACTACCCTCTGTCGCCCAAACCCTAACAACAGACGCATCAGACTATGCATGGGGGGCTCACCTGGCAGGGAAGTGCATTCAAGGCAAATGGAACACAAGTCAAATGCACCTGCATATCAGTCAAAAAGAAATGTTAGCTGTACAGAATGCTCTGACAGCCTTCAAGGGCCACATTCTTCCAGGACAATTAATGGTAAAGACGGACAACACCACTGTTATGTGGTACATAAACAAGCAGGGGGGTACACATTCTTACCCCCTCTGCAGACTAGCCATGGCATTGTGGAACACAGCCCTGAGCTACCAAGTGCATCTACAAGCTCAATTCCTGCCAGGAAAACTAAACACACTGGCAGACGAACTAAGCAGAAACTTCATGGACCCACACGAGTGGAAACTGGAACCAAGGATTTTCAACATGTTGACAAGCAGACAGGGGAGCCCAGATATAAATCTATTTGTCTCCCACCAGAACTATCAGTTGGACAAATTTTGCACAAGGACTCCCCACAAACAAGCTTGGAAAGTGGATGCTCTGTCCTTCAGCTAGAAAAACCTATCAGTTTATGCCCTTCCTCCTCTGCCTCTGCTCTCCAAAGTACTACTAAAGATCAAACAAGACAAACCAAGGATGATTTTGATTGCACCAGACTGGCCACGCCAACACTGGTACCCCCTCTTGCGCAGTGTGTCACTGTTGTCCCTGTGGCACCTGCCTCAGACTCCTACCCTATTGTCTCAGCAGGAGAACCAGATTCTGCACCCTCACCTTTAAACACTGAACCTAGCAGCCTGGCTAATTACCTAATCTCTCCTTTACCATCCCTCAGTAAACCAGTGATGGATATCATTTTAGAGGCAAGGAGGCCTAGTACTAGAAAATCTTATGCTGAAAATTGGAAAAGATTCTGTGCCTTGAACCATTCTCAAGGGATGAGCACAACAGTGCCCGATTTACCTCAGATTTTACAATACTTAACTGAGATGCTTCACAAGGGCCTGTCTTTCTCCTCCATCAAAATTCACGCCCCAGCCATTTCAGCTCATTATAACACAGAAACGCCCCTCTTCTCTCATCCACTGCTCAAGCAGTTCCTCAGAGGGGCCAAAAGTTTACGACCACCCAGGAGAGCACCATTTCCAGCCTGGGACCTTAACTTTGTATTGGAGAAACTCACTCTTCCTCCCTTCGAGCCAGCTGCTACTGCAGACTTAAAATTCCTTTCTTGGAAAACAGCTTTCCTTTTAGCAAACACTTCAGCACCAATCTTTCCTTCATGCCCAAGGTGGTATCCAGTGTGGCCTTTAATCGGTCCATTCATTTGCCAACCTTTTTTCCTAATTCATTTGCCAACCTTTTTTCCTAATCCACAGAACAAAGGGGAACTGATACTGAACTCCTGAGATGTGCACAGACAACTTAGATTCTACTTGGATAGGACTAAACCTCAAAGGAAATCTGAACAACTGCTGGTGGCATTTGCTGCAGGGGCAGAGGGGAAGGCTATTTCAAAGCAAACCATTTCCAAGTGGATAGGCCATTGCATTCATTTCTGCTACAAGCACCATGGAAAACCTGTCCCACAGTGGATCAGACCCCCACTCAACCAGGGCTGCATCTTCCTCTACAGCCTTTCTCAGAGGCGTCCCTACCAGGGACATCCTAGAAGCTGCTACCTGGAGTTCTGTACATACTTTTCACCAAGCATTACCATCTGCCAATTTTCTCTAAATCCAGAGCTGTCTTTGCCACTGCAGTCTTCCAGGGTCTTATAGCTGGTCCTAATGCCATCTAAATTCCTCCTCCCATCCTTAGCTTTGGGAATCTACCCAAATGTGATGACTGCAACAGTGAAACATGAAGAACTTAGTACAGTTGTGTACACTTACCATAAATGTAGATGTTCGAGTGTATTCACTGTTGCAGTCCTGGTTACCTTACCTCCAGCTCCCCTAACTTCTTTTGGCTGTAACTCTACTTTCCTTTACTGTGCTCAAAAGCTTTTTGGTGTATTTGCTTTTTTGTTGGAGGTATAACCTTGTTTATTTTTAGATTTAATTGCTTCCTATTAGGGGGGCACCTGACATCTGGGGCAAGAAAAACTGATGTAATGGCGTTGGCTGCATGTTTTATACTCCTGATGACCTGATGTCATGGAAGAGGGGGCAGCAACCGACGCAGGATCCAAGACTTTGTTAATCAGGCCGACTGTGGGCTACTACAAGCAGATAACCCAAATGTGATGACTGCAGCAGTGAATACACTCGAACATCTACATTTATGGTAAGTGCACACAACTGTACTTTTCTTTGCTGGGCAGGTAAGTTCCTTTTGGGGAAAAAACTTCCATTTATAAAAGTTTATTAATGTTTTCCTGTTCAGGAAATTTAGTGTAAGGCTATAAGTTTGTGTTTGAATGGCTGTTACTAGGCTGTGTTGGGTTAGTTCTTATATTACTTTCTGCTACTTTATGAATGTGTTATGTATGGTTGTTTTATTCTCCCTTAGGATCTGCATCTGAAGTCCTACTGTCTCCTTATTTCTCAGCCTTTCTCCATTTTATCATCATCTCATTCCCCTTTGATTTAGACCCTTCTGCTTTTATTTATTTATTTATTTGACATTTACCGGGAAAGTCCGACTGAGTACGAGCCCATTTTCAGTGGAGACTTGGGGAGAAAAGCTCCACAGTACAATTTAAACCAAATTAGAAATTAACATTGGTTACAAAGACTAAGACAATCACACAGGAGTACAATTTATGGATACAATAAAAGAAAAAAATAAGAAAATACAAAGTAAGGAATAAAGTTGAACATACATTATACAGAAGATGAAAGAGAGTTCCTAATATGTGTTACATAATAATGCTTGAGAAAAATATATTACAGAATAAGCAGTAAGTCGTAAAAACTATAAACACTTTCTGGCAAGAGACTTCAGTCGTAATTTCTGGGATAGATAAAGGTTAGTGTAAGAATAGGTTCATAGGTGGGTACTAGGCTATCTGCCCAACGGCCTAAGTAAGCCTAGCCAACAAGGTTCCATGGCTTACGCCACCCAAGAAAGTTATTTTCATGTGCACCTGTCGAGCAGAGACACAGAAGTGATCCCTGGGGTGTATTTCCTATTTCCATCCACTCATCAAGATTTTTCTTGAAGAGTGCTAATGAGGAACTTTGCGTGACATAGATGGGTAGCTTGTTTCAGAGTATGGGAAGTCTCTGGGACAGGAATCTATCCCTCCAGCATGTCCTGTTTATTGTGGTGACAAGGTTTATGTCCCTAGAATGTGTAGCTCAGAGGGATTGGAATTTCTTTAGGTGTAGCATGTCCAGCAGCTCTGGGTTTGACATAGCTTTATATGTTAGGCAGAGATCCCCTCGGAGTAGGCAATATGGTTCGGAGTAAAGCTGGAGTGTTTTGAGATGGTCAGTGTAGGGCATCTGTTTGAGGCCAGTAATCCTCTTTGTGAGGTACTTCTGTGGCCTTTCCATCTGCTGCAGATGTTTTGTGAGGTACATTCCAAAAGGGGTGTTGTACTCTATAATGGGTCTAATGAGTGTCAAGTAGAGGGAAACAATGACCTCGTTTTTCCTGGATGAGAACCCTTTTGTGATGAGGTGTGCCACATTGAAGGATTTCCTGACTACTGTGGTGATGTGATTATTAAAGGAGAGACTGTCCACCTGGGTCCCAAGGTCTCTTATCACACATTCGATATTAAGTAAACTGCCGCCTATGTGGTATTTCATGGGCACAGAGTTTTTACCAAAGGGGATGACAATGCACTTTTTGGCATAGAACTTGAGGCCATGGCTCTGGCACCAGGCATCTGTCTCAGTGAGACCCTTCTGTAGGATGTCCGCATCATTTGGAGACTCAACTATGGCTCCTAGTTTGCAGTCATCTACGAACTTCGTTAGCCAAAGGCCTTCTGTATTAGCCTGTACTTCAGAGAAGTAGATACCAAACAAGAGAGGTCCCAGGACTGAACCCTGTGGTACTCCACTTGTCACTGGTTTGAAGTTAGATTTAGAGTCTGCAACTTTTACAGTGTTCAGTGAAGTGAGCCAGTTGGTAACCCATCTTGTGACGTAGGGATTTCTACCTAGTTTAGTGAGTTTAGCTATAATTCCAGAATGGGGGATGGTGTCGAAAGCCTTGGCGAGGTCAAGATAAGCTGTGTGACCCAGCCTACCCTCGTCTACGGCTTTGGTGACTGCCTCAAAGAAGTCGATCAGGTTCAGGAGGCATGATCTGCCTTTCACAAACCCGAACTGGGTGTGGGGTCCAAAGTTTGGAGGTTACCAGTGTCTTTGTTTATGAGTTCAATGATGATAGTTCCATGGCCTTACACACCAGGCTCGTCAGGCTAATAGGGTGATAGTTCCTGGGATCAGTGGTGACTTCCCCTTTGTGGAGTGGGATAACTGTTGCTGTGCGCCATTCAGTGGGCACAAAGCCTGATGTGAGGCTGTGATTGAACATGGTGCTAAGGTTGAGAGCCAGTTCGTTCTGAAGCTTGTGTAAAACGCAGCCTGGGATGTTGTCTGGTCCCATGGATGCTGTGTTTTTGGCTTTAGAGAGTGCAGCTTTTACCTGCATAGTTGTGATTACAGGGACTCTGCATTCTTCCTGTATAGATATGGGCCCTTTAGGGGGTGAGAGAGGGGTAAAGTTATCACTGAACCTATCTGCCAGGATATTGGCAATATCAGTTGGTTCTGTAATTTCCGTGCCATTGTGTTATAACTCAGAGCAGATCTGGGTGTTGCCATTGAGATTCTTGACATAGCTATAGAATGCTTTCTGGTTGTCCCTAGAATCAGTGGCGATTTTGTTTTCATAGCTAGCTTTGGAGGATCTCATAATGGATCTCAGCTTCTTACTGAGGCTGACCAGGGAGCTCCTCCAGTCATGGGATTTTATTCTTTTTTGCACTCGAGAAAAGAACAGTAGAAGGTTAAGGAACTGAAGAAAGGCTAGGCTAGAAAGTAGGTAATGCAGGAAGGGAAGTAGGGTAGATCAAGAAAAAGTCTATTAAGACTGGGGAGAAGGGAATGATAAAGCATACTAAGATGGCGTGGCGCATGGGCAGATCCATTTATTGGTTAGATGTTCTTTCAGCCTTAACCTGAAGGAACAGTAGTGGAGTATAAGTCTGATTGATTTTGAAATGCTATTCCTTGATTTAGCAACACAGTGAGAGTACAAACTAAAATTGTTAGATCTTTGAGGTATGTAAATAGAAGATACTTGTGAGAAGAGCTTAGGTCACCAGATGGAATATAGTGTTGAAGTAGTGATGATGTAGTTTGTGAAAATGAGAAGCTGTACAGTATTTTGTGTGTTAGTGTTAGTTGATTAAAGGTGAGAAGGTGGGTTAGTTCAAGCCAGTTTAGGGACTTGAGAGCAGAGCACTGGTGAGAGTAGTGGGCTTGGCCTGTGCCAGATTTAGCTATTGTATTATAACATTGACTAAGTTTTGCTTTGAGGGAAAAGTGAAGATTGGTTAGCACAGGTGAAGTATATAGAAGGGGGGAGGGTAAGAGATAGATGGTGGCAAGGGTTACTCTTGCAGAGTTGAAGATAGATGAATTTCTTAGCTCTATACATCATGCCCAATTTTTGATTTTTTTTATGTTGTTGCTGATATGCAGGTCAGACTGTAGACTGTTGTTGATAGTTACACCCAACAGTTTTGTGTGTGAAACCACATTGATTGAAGTATTCAGAGAAGTAATAGCAAAGTTACAAGACTTTTGGAGAAAATTGTTTTGGTAAAAATCGTATACTTTTTTTTTTGGTTAGTTAGAAGGTTGTTGGTGAGCCAAGACTCAGTGGAACTGAATGCTTCTTGAGTTATGCTCTGTAGATGAGAAAGACTCCTGGTGGAGCAGATTAATGTAGAGTCATTGGCGGGACTTGTTTGGTGGCAGTATTAAGATGGATAATAAAAATGTTGAAGAGGAGTGGACCTAGTATTGAGCCTTGGTGTACCCCAGTACTGGCTGGTAAGTAAAGAGAGAAGCTAGAGTTACATTTGACAGATTAGTGTCTGTTAGAGAGAGAGAGAGTGAACCATTGTAAAGATGTTTCAGTTAAGCCCAGAAGAGATAGTTGGGATAAGAGTTTGGGGTGGGAGACAGGCTTTGGATAGATCTAAGAACAGAGAAGAGAGAATTTCCTGAGTCACGATGTTTGTTGACAGTGTCAGTAAAGGACAGTAGAGCAGTGATGGTGCTGTGTCCTGATCTGAATCCATGTTGGGTGGGAGAGACTAAGCAATACAGCTATAAAATCCTATCAACAGCTGCAGGATGTAGGTCACTTAATTAACTTAATATAAGAATCCCTACCACAGCAGCTATAAGATGATCACCATTTAAACTACGCACAGTGAATACCAGTAAACAATGGTCTTAGTCCGTCTACTTCAGCAAAGTTACAATAAGCACAAATAGATTTTTTGTAGTACGCCCAAAGTAGAATTAGAGAGACTTAAGGCAGATACAGAAAAAAGTAACAACAGTCTACAAATTATGAGTTACAGCTACAACATTATCCATAGTATAGTATTCCTGCAGTAAAAACCTAGGATTAACTTCATCTAAAGTCATATACATTCAAAGAGCTTATCACATAGCTCATTTAGAACTTGAAAGAGATTACATTTAATTAACATTCTGTGAAATAAAATGCCCTCACCAAGCTGTTTCATAGTTTAATTAGACAGTTAAACGAAATCACAAATTATAACAGTATACTGAATCCAAGCTACTGCTACAGCAATATGTACAATAAGCTATGCCTGCAGTTAAATTTTTATGAAAAACGATCACTGTAATAATAAAAAGAAAAAAATACTTGTTTATTTATTGTGCACACTCCCAGGATAGGACATTAGGAGAGACCAGAGTGAAAGTGAAATTGGAAAAAAATGGCTGCAGCTAGGATAGCTTTTGTATAGCACAAAGCATCATGGGAGAAGGCAGCAGAATGGAGTTAAGGGTTACAGGGATGAAGAAGAATAAAAGCTATGAGTAAAACAAGGCTAAATGCACAACAGAGACCAAGAATCTTCAGGTAAGTGCTCTGAAAAAAATATCAGTGAGGCAGCAACAAATCTATTTAAAATGCTTGTTATGGGGCCAGTTAAGTGTTGGGAGCACAGTAGTAGAGTTTGTAAGGTTACATACACAGCATTAAAGAATATAAGCTTAAGGTCATTCTGTACTCCTTATCTAAGCACAGTGGAATCAGAAACTGCTGCAAGTACAATTCTTAATTAACTGAAGCAACAGAGGTTGAAACAAACTGAGATGAATAACACAAAATCCACGTCAGCAGAACCAGCAGCAAAAAGTCCAATATAAGGTAACAAATGTAAAAAAAACTCCTTAAATACACAATTAACAACACATGGTCCATTTGAATGGACCAACCAACTAGTTAAAACTCGCTGACATCAATGTGCGGGAAAAAGCTGATCTCAAAGCTTCTTAAAGAGCTACTACATACAAAAGTCAGATCTTTACAGATTGTGTTTTGGAATCAAACAACTGACCAAATTAAAATAAAGAACTGTCAATGAAAATATGTCTAAACATAAAATGTTTAAAACCAAGAAAAATGAAACATAACAAATGGAACCAATTTAATAACAAAAAATAAGAAGTAAAACATAAAAAATAAGCCATAAATGAAAAATAAAAATTAAAAATGAAAAATGATAAAGTTACCTCTGCATACTTCTGAGTTTCAAAATGCAAGCTAAACTTACTCTGTCATTAAGACCTGGAGGTTTGTATGAACAGAGTTTCAGCTGCCAAATCACTTCTAGGCGCTCTAATAATAGTTGAAAAGGACCCCCCCCTGATGTCAAAGGGAACCTGTCCTAACACCCTAAAAGTAAAACTGTGCTGAGGATGGTCATTAACATGTTTCGCCAAAGCGTTTTCACACTTATTTTTCCTAATACAATATAAATGCTCATAGATTCTTTCGTTAAAACCTCTGTCAGTCTTGCCCACATAAAACGCTGGGCAAGACTGGCAGCAAGCTAAATAAACAACCGATCGAGATTTACAGTTGAATCTACCAACAATAGAGAAAGAAGACCCAGCAATTTTAAATCTCGAACCAGTGGCAATGTGCCTGCACATGTTGCAACTCTCACATTTGAAAGTGCCCTCTACTCTAACACGAGTGTCCTTTTTTGTTTCTAGTATCCGTTTGAGGTTATCACCCCTCCTGTATATAAAACTAGGCAAAGTACCACACCTGGCTTGTAAGGCATCGTCACACCTGGAAATACTCCAGTTCTTGACAAACACCTCCTTAATTAAGTGAATCTCAGCACTATAATTAGTGATGAAAGAAATAGAAGTGTCTACTTTCTTGTTGTCTGCAAAGACTTCAGGCATAACTGGAGGTGAATGTTCTAGTGGACAACTTGTGAACAAACTGCTTTGTAAAATAGGTTTGTAGACACCCCCATACCTTTTAGTCTGGACCTCAGTAACCAGGTCGTGAATAAACTTGTCTGGGTAACCTCTGTGTAGAAACAATCCCTTAATAAACTCACATTCTAAAAAGGGTTCGTCGTCAGTTACCATTCGAGCAGCACGCACAAGTTGCCCCTTGACTACCCCTCTTTTTTGGTGCCCAGGGTGGGCACTAGTAAAGTGTAACATGGTGTTAGAATAGGAACTCTTACGAAATATTTTGGCCTTAAAGCTGCCAGAAGAAATGTCTTTGTATAAGTCTACATCCAGATAAGAAATTCTAGAATCAGACTCTACAAATGTAAAGTTCAAAAAAGACGTGCTGGAATTGAGATGGTGCATGAAAGTCCCCACATCATTAATTGAACCTTCTGTCAATATAAAGATGTCGTCCAAAAATCTGGTGTAAAAATCGATTTTGAACTGACCGTTGCGGTTACCAAAGACATATCTGTGTTCCCATTCAGCCATTACAATGTTAGCAAAACTGGCCCCTACTGGTGAGCCCATTGCTACACCAGTCTTCTGTAAAAATATCTCTCCCCCAAATGTTACAAAGTTGAACTTCAAGATGACGTCTAACAATTCCTGCACCAATCTGATTTCTACACTGCTAGCGTTATGATGCAATAAACGGTCAGTGACCCAGTCAATCCCTGTAGCATGAGGGATAGATGTATAAAGGTCTTTTACATCTATTGTCAAAAATCTATGACCTCTCTTGAATTCTAAAGCACCTATGGCTTTTAAAAAAGCCCAAGAGTCTTTACAGATGTGTGTTTCCTTTTCAACGTATTTTTTCAGTATATTGTCCACGTATTTGGCTATCGGGTAAGTGATTGAACCCCTGGCATTAACCAATAGCCTCATGGGAGGGTTGTACACATCTTTATGGATCTTGGGTAATCCGAAAAGTGTTGGAATCTTGGGAAACGAAACAGTCAAATATTTCAACACATCTTGTTCTATAACATTTTCTAAAAACAAATCATTCAAAAAAACATGGATGTACCTATACGCTGCATTCAATTCATTAATGCTAGACAGTGTATAAGCATCCTGCAGTAACATATTGGGTAAGACAGTTTTCATAATGACAAGTGTCCATTAGTACTAAACTACCCCCCTTTTCAGGTTTAAGAATCCTGACAGGTAAACTTTTTAAAGTGTCCAAGTCAACTTCGTCATCAGTTAAGTTTTTGTTCGGAAGTGTCCTACAACAGTTGACTAAGTTTCTAATTTCAGTTTCACACAAGTGTTCAAATAAAAAAAGTAAAGGGTGGATAGGGGGGTTGAATGTACTTGGAACTCTCAAAGTTTTTTGTCTAAAACAGTGTTACCAAAAATTTACAATAATTTCAACTTACGTATAAACAACTTTAAATCAAGCAATGTGTGTGCTAGATTAAAATGTTTCCATGGGATAAAAGTGAGACCTTTTGAAAATAAATCAGACATCTCCTCAGTGATTGTAAAACTCGAATAGTTGTAAACAAAAAAATCTCCAAAACTGTTACTAATAATGTCAGGTTTTGTCCTTCTCATTACTTCTGAAAAGGCTTCTTGCTGTTGTTTCTGTGATAGCTCTTCGTGTTGTAAAACCTCTGATGGTTCTGTCCCCGGTTTGAGGAAAAAGACGGTGTTGAACGAGAAACCTCCTCATCCCTGCCATCATCAGTTACAAAATTTTTTGTAGGAACAACATCCTCCACATCCTCTCCAGTGGCCGACCTACTAGGTCTAGCTGTCTGCCTCATAACCCCATGAGTCCGGTTGACAGGAGCACCTAGACTGTCGCCAACACTCTGAGAATGGGAGGGGGGGGGGGTGGCGGGGGAGGTATGCAATTTGTTTGTTGTATGCAACTATGTCTCTTCAGTTTTTTCATTTTCATCTCCATATTACGAGATATCTGTTGGTCTATGATCGAAAAAATTTGTTTATACTCATAATTATACCTGTTAAAGTCTATATGTGACTTTTTGCTGCTGGTTCTGCTGACGTGGATTTTGTGTTATTCATCTCAGTTTGTTTCAACTTCTGTTGCTTCAGTTAGTTTGTTTTGCATCTATTGCCAGTAGTTTCAACTGGTAGCATTCAACTGGTAGCATCTATGGAATTGGAAGAAGGTGCTTGTTTGGACAATTCTGCACTGGTTTCTTTCACTAACATGGTTAAAAAGCTCAATGAAAGGATGGATGTGCTTTCCCAACGTTTGGATGGGCTAGTAGCAGTCAAGGGAAATGCTGACAACTTGGCGGAAGATGTTCTTGGAGTTGGTTTGGCTTCTGAGGCGACAGCTGACACCAGTGATGGGTCGAATGACCGTGAGGGCAGTGGAAGTTCCACCTCAACTGCTTCAAGGGTTCCTGTACATCCTAGACCTACCGGTGAACGTCCCAGGACCAGTTCATCTCTGAGCCGAACTGGAGACTCACTGAATGTTACATCTTGGTTGAATGAGCAACTCCCAGATGTCCTTCATGGATGCATCTGCAGTCATAACAAATGGGTTGTCCTGTCGTCAGGCAGCCCTTCGGTCGGCCGGATTCCAAAGTCTGGGTCCGGCTTCAGCTGATGTCACACTCCACCCGACGTCATCTCTGCTGGTCTTCGGGTATAAAGGCATCAGCCGACGCCATTTTCCTCAGTCTTTCTTGCCACGTGGCGCCCGAAGCAGAAGCTGTTCGCAAGTGCCGGTCAGTCAGATCCAGAGATTACTACTACCGAATACTACTTCGAAGACTTCTAAAAAGCTAAGTACCCCGTTGGGGACTCTTTCTTGCCTCAGCCGATGTCAGAAAAAGTCAATAACTGTTTAACTTGTGGGAAACAACTACCTCATAAAGATTTCCACTCTTACTGTTTGCCTTGCTTAGGCCCAGACCATGACGTAGCAGCCTGTTCGGCCTGTGCTTCCTTCAACCGACGAACGCTTAGGCGTCGGTCGGAGTTTGCTGAACAGTTTTTCAGCTCAGATTTTGCGTACATTATGCCGTCGGATCCTCCGACTACCCAAATTGTTAAAAAACGCAAAGAAAAAGACCGACACTTGCGGTCCGCGGTTTCGGCCGAAACCACGGTTAAGCAAGCCACGAGTGTCTCGGTTTCGGCTGAAACCGAGAAAACTGTTCAATCTTCAGCCGAATCCATGACTACTACTGAGGCTCCTGCTACCTTACCTGAATCAGCCTCAGAAATTTTGCCTACAACTGTGGTTCCTAGTGATTTATCAGACACCATCCTTTTGGATGTCTCTACCCCAGCACGTGGTGCTGCTAGGCCTCCTGCAGCCATGTCTATTAAGGCCTTTGCCAGGGCTAAAGCAGCCAAATCTGCTAAATCAGTGCCTGTTAAACCCCCCTCACACAGGCCTACTTCTAGTTCACAAATGCTTACTCTGGCAGAAGATTTAATATCCCTAATTAGGGGATCCCAATCTCACCCAGACAGGGCCTCTCAGCCCCAGAAAAGAGACCTAGAGCAGAGCCCCCCGAGCCTGTGTCCTCTGATGATTCTGCGGATGACTCAGACATTACAGACCAGCCAGAGGCTCCTTTTTCTAATTATGAAGATTCCGATGCTGAAGAATCCATTCCAGCTGCCTCTCCACCAGAGGAATTCTCCTTTGGGGAAACCTTACATGCCATGAGAGAACAATTCCAATGGCAGGGACAAGATTTCTCAGATTCAAGAAAAAGACTTAGGACTTTTCTGCACTTACCACAACACAGGCCCTTAGCTATACCTCCTGTTCTGCCTGTTGTGGACGATGCATTTAATGATGTCTGCACTGCACCTGACTCTTTACCTCCAGCCCGGCCAAACCAGATAGATTTTACAGAGTGCCAGACACTCATCACCACCTATACAAGGCCCCACTTGCAGACCCGAAACTATATCCCAGGGGCCTAAGGCAGTAGCCTCGACCACAGCAAAACCCTATTCCCTCTGAAAGGGAATCCAGGTCCTTAGAGAGATGGGGAAAAGTCTACACCTCTGCTACACTCTCAGCTAGAGCTTTAAACTGTCAGTTTCACATGATCCAATACCAAGAGTTTATGCTTGATCAGTTAATTAAAAGCTGTCCTCTGATGAATCTTTAGATAAGAAATATGTATTAGAAATGGTGAATAACATCCAACAGGTTAGTAACCATTCCTTAAAATGTGGCTATGATGCACTGGAGGCTTCATTTAGATCAGCCATGACTGGCACAGTGATAAGAAGGCATGCATGGTTGAAAGAACAGGTCTTACGGATCATGTTAAAGCAAAGCTATTAGATGCTCCTATGGATAAGGCCAGTCTATTTGGGAACCTGCCCAGCAGGTAATGAAGAAAATGGAAGAAAAGGCAAAATCTGTACAAACAGTTAAAGATTTCTTACAGGTTCAGCCACCAAGGTTTAGCAGGAACTGGCCTGCCAAAATTGGTCCTTTCCTGACTCCACAAGATCCCAAAGGGGCAGGAATAGACGCTCTAGGGGCAGAAATCAATCCAGAGGAGGTGCCTACAGAGGACGACAGTGGCAAGGCAATAACCGAGGCACAGACACAACCACTGCCACTGCAACAGGACAATCACAGTGACTTGGCTCTGACTCCGCCTACCAGGGAGCAAATAGCAGCACCATTAGGCGGAAAGTTAGCCTTATTCTCGAAAAATTGGCACTATATCACAAAAGACAAGTGGATTTTGCAAACTATAGACCAAGGCTACGGTTCCACTTCCACACCTTACCAGTAAAAGAGGAATGCCAAACCTGCCTCCAAATCAAAAATAGAAGCTCTGCAGCAGATAGCGGAATTAACAAAGATGAGAGCTGTGGAAAGAGTACCAATAACAGAACAGGGCAAAGGATTCTACTCCAGACTCTTCCTAGTGCCAAGAAAAGAGAAAACTGGAGACCTATTCTCAACCTGTCCATCTTAAACACATACATCATTGTCCCAAAATTCAAAATGCTGACCCTCCAGCAACTTCTTCCCATGCTGGGCAAGGAGTGTTGGCTGGTAACTCTAGATCTCAAGGAGGCATACCTGCACGTCCCCATTCGACCAAATTGCAGAAGATACCTCAGATTTCTTGCAGGATCAGAGCATTATCAATTCTCAGCATTGCCCTTTGGCTTATCTACTGCGCCCAGAGTATTCACAAAATGCCTGGCATCAGTAATCGCTCACTGCAGAGTACAGGGAATCCAAATTTATCCATACCTGGACGACTGCCTGTTACAAGCGGACAACAAAAGCAAGCTGACAACAGATTTACAAAGGGTCATTTACTTGCTACAAGCCCTGGGATACACAGTCAATTTACAAAAATCAAGGCTGATACCATCCCAAACAAGAACTTCCTTGGGCGCGGAATTGGACACAGTAAAACAAATGGCATTCCTAACTGCAGAAAAACAAAAAGAGCTCCCTCTCTACTTCTTGGCATTGACAAAGCAGAACAAACTAACAGCAAGAAAAGTTCTGCAGGCCTTGGGCTTCATGGCATCATGCATATTCTTGGTCCCACATGCCAGACTGCATATGAGAAAGTTACAGTGGTACCTAAAGAATTTATGGTCTCAACACAGGTTCAGCTTAGAAACAGAAATACCACTAATCCCATGCCTCAAACAGGAGTTCCTATGGTGGGCTCAAGCATGCCAGTCAAACCCAGGCTTACCCTTCCACAACTTTCGAGCAAGCCAAACCATCACAACGGACGCCTCAGACCTAGGATGGGGGGCGCACATGCTGGACAAATGCGTACAAGGACTGTGGACTCAGGACCAGCTGCACCTACACATAAACCAAAAAGAAATGCTGGCAGTAAAACTGGCAATCCAAAACTTCAGACCATTCCTCAAAGAAGGCCATTTGATGATAAGGACAGACAACACCACAGTCATGTGGTACATCAACAAACAGGGAGGCACTCATTCATACCCCCTATGCAGAATGACTTTGGACCTTTGGAATCTGGCTCTCAGCTACAACATCCAGTTACAGGCAATATTTGTACCGGGAAAAGAGAACACCCTAGCAGACATTTTAAGCAGAGCCACCTCGGATGCTCACGAATGGATGCTACACCCGGACATCTTCAAGGCCATCACAAAGAAATGGGGAATGCCACAAATAGATCTATTCGCTTCCCCACTCAATCACCAGCTCAAAAAATTCTGCACAAGGACATTCCACCCACTTGCATGGAAGGTGGACTCCCTATCCTTCAGCTGGAAAGGCCTGACAGCATATGCATTTCCACCTCTCCCCTTGATGCACAAGGTACTACTGAAAATCAAAGAGGAACGTCCAAGGATTATTCTGATAGCCCCGAACTGGCCAAGACAACACTGGTACCCATTGCTGAGGAGCATGTCTCGGGAGAAAATGTGGTCAATACCCCTGATGCCTCTGATGTTAACTCAGAACAACTACAACATCATACATCCCAACCTAAAAACCTTGCAACTGACTGCCTGGAACATCACATAGCAGCAACTAACCCAGACCTTTCCCAAAGGGTTAAAGACATTATCCTTGAAGCCTGCAGACCTTCAACAAGAAGGAACTATGCAGGAAAATGGAAAAGGTTCATCATTTGGAGTACTGAAAGAGGAAAAGATGTGTCGAACATAGATATTGCTAACATTCTGGAGTACTTGGCAGAGCTTCTACATACAGGCCTGTCCTATTCCTCCATCAAGATACATGCATCAGCTATTTCAGCAGAATACAGCTTTGATCCGCCTGTCTTTTCACATCCTCTACTCAGGCAGTTCCTCAGAGGGATCAAGAATGTAAAACCTCCTAGGAAACCACCATTACCAGCATGGGACTTGAACTTCGTACTAGAAAAATTGACACTCCCTCCGTTTGAACCAGCAGCAAAAGCAGATCTACAACACCTGTCTTGGAAAACTGCTTTCCTACTGGCTATTACTTCAGCAAGGAGGGTTTCGGAACTACAGGCCTTAATGGCAGTGCAACCCTTCCTAATCTTCCATCAAGATAGGGTGTCCATGAGAACTAATCCTACATTTATGCCTAAGGTGGTATTCAGAGTGTCTTTAAACCAGGTTTAAACCAGGCAATCCACCTACCTACCTTCTTTCCCAATCCACAAAACAGAGGTGAAAGAATGCTGCATACCTTGGATGTACATAGACAGTTACGCTACTACCTGGACAGAACCAAAAGTAACAGAAAAACTGACCAGCTTTTTGTAGCCTATGCAACAGGAAGGGAAGGAAAAGCAATTTCCAAACAGACAATCTCCAAATGGATAGGAAATTGCATAAGATTCTGTTACTCCTACCATGGAAAACCAATTCCACAGAACATAAGACCTCATTCTACAAGGGCTACAGCCACTACCACAGCTTTCTTACGAGGAGTGGCAACCAAGGACATTATTGAGGCGGCTACTTGGACCTCCGTGCATACATTTGCCAAGCATTATAATCTACCTCTATATTCTAGATCCCGAGCAGGGTTTGCCACTGCTGTACTGCAAGGGATCCTAACTGCACCATAATTTTTATCCCTCCTCCCCTAGTTTGGCTATGGTATTCTACCCATTTGTTATGACTGCAGATGCATCCATGAAGGACATAGTACAGTTTTGTACCTACCATAAATGTAGATGTCCGAACTGGATAGCATCTGCAGTCAGGATTACCCTCCCTCCTTCCCCTCTGTGGTACCACTAGGGTATTTACCCTCCTAATAGCTAGCTGGGGGGGGGAGTCTCTTATGGTGTATTTGTTTTGTATATATGTACATACATGCTTATTTTTTGTGTTTGCCTTCTACTATTTTGGAAACATTGGCATTTATCCGAAATTTAGCTTTCCAAGAGGGCAATTGGCATCTGGGGCAAGAAACACTGAGGAAAATGGCGTTGGCTGATGCCTTTATACCCGAAGACCAGCAGAGATGACGTCGGGTGGAGTGCGACATCAGCCGAAGCCGGACCCAGACTTTGGAATCCGGCCGACCGAAGGGCTGCCTGACGACAGGACAACCCATTTGTTATGACTGCAGATGCTATCCAGTTCGGACATCTACATTTATGGTAGGTACAAAACTGTACTTTTTTGAGAACAGGAACGGGTTTGTGTCTATTGACACAGGGACATCAGAAGCTCCTTTACTGGACTTTTTGAAGACCTTGGACCACAAATCTTTAAAGGTAAAGAAGCTTCAGTTAGAGATTTCTTATTTTAATGAATGTAAAAAAGTGGGGGTTGTGCCATAGGGCTTGCACTTTTGGCAGTACCCCACTGGACTGACAGCTGGTTCAGAGTTCCATAGTGAGCTGATTAGTTTGTTTGATAGACATGGACATGAGTTAATGGACTTAATGGCTAAATTTTATCAGAAATTTATAGACCAGTTGAGTGCTGAAATTGAAATTTTGGATACCAATATCAAGTCACATGTAGACTTTAACAAGTATAATTATGAGTATAAACAAATTTTTTCGACCATAGACCAACAGATATCTCGTAATATGGAGATGAAAATGAAAAAAACTGAAAAGAGACATAGTTGCATATAACAAACAAATTGCATATCCCCCCCCCCATTCTCAGAGTGTTGGCGACAGTGTAGGTGCTCCTGTCAACCTGACTCATGGGGTTATGAGGCAGAGAGCTAGACCTAGTAGGTCGGCCACTGGAAAGGATGTGGAGGATGTTGTTCCTACAGAAACTTTTGTAACTGATGATGGCAGGGATGAGGAGGTTTCTCGTTCTACACCATCTTTTTCCTCGAACCGGGGACAAAACCATCAGAGGTTTTACAACACGAGGAGCTATCACAGGAACAACAGCAAGAAGCCTTTTCAGAAGTAATGAGAAGGACAAAACCTGACATTATTAGTAACAGTTTTGGAGATTTTTTTTGTTTACAACTATTCGAGTTTTACAATCACTGAGGAGATGTCTGATTTATTTTCAAAAGGTCTCACTTTTGTCCCATGGAGACATTTTAATCTAGCACACACATTGCTTGATTTAAAGTTGTTTATACGCAAGTTGAATTTATTGTTAATTTTTGGTAACACTGTTTTAGACATAAAAACTTTGAGAGTTCCAAGTACATTCAACCCCCCTATCCACCCTTTACTTTTTTTATTTGAACACTTGTGTGAAACTGAAATTAGAAACTTAGTCAACTGTTGTAGGACACTTCTGAACAAAAACTTGACTGATGACGAAGTTGACGTGTTTAACACTTTAAAAAGTTTACCTGTCAGGATTCTTAAACCTGACAAGGGGGGTGGTTTAGTACTAATGGACACTTGTCATTATGAAAACTGTCTTACCCATATGTTACTGCAGGATGCTTATACACTGTCTAGCATTAACGAATTGAATGCAGCGTATAGGTACATCCAAGTTTTTTTGAATGATTTGTTTTTAGAAAATGTTATAGAACAAGATGTGTTGAAATATTTGACTGTTTCGTTTCCCAAGATTCCAACAGTTTTCGGATTACCCAAGATCCATAAAGATGTGTACAACCCTCCCATGAGGCTATTGGTTAATGCCAGGGGTTCAGTCACTTACCCGATAGCCAAATACGTGGACAATATACTGAAAAAATATGTTGAAAATGAAACACACATCTGTAAAGACTCGTGGGCTTTTTTAAAAGCCATGGGTGCTTTAGAATTCAAGAGAGGTCATAGATTTTTGACAATAGACGTAAAAGACCTTTATACGTCTATCCCTCATGCTACAGGGATTGACTGGGTCACTGACCGTTTATTGCATCATAACGCTAGCAGTGTAGAAATCAGATTGGTGCAGGAATTGTTAGACGTCATCTTGAAGTTCAACTTTGTAACATTTGGGGGAGAGATATTTTTACAGAAGACTGGTGTAGCCATGGGCTCACCAGTAGGGGCCAGTTTTGCTAACATTGTAATGGCTGAATGGGAACACAGATATGTCTTTGGTAACTGCAACGGCCAGTTCAAAATTGATTTTTACACCAGATTTTTGGACGACATCTTTATATTGACAGAAGGTTCAATTAATGACTTTCATGGACCATCTCAATTCCAGCACGTCTTTTTTGAACTTTACATTTGTAGAGTCTGATTCTAGAATTTCTTATCTGGATGTAGACTTATACAAAGACATTTCTTCTGGCAGCTTTAAGGCCAAAATATTTCATAAGAGTTCCTATTCTAACACCATGTTACACTTTACTAGTGCCCACCCTGGGCACGAAAAAAAGAGGGGTAGTCAAGGGGCAACTTGTGCGTGCTGCTCGAATGGTAACTGACGACGAACCCTTTTTAGAAGAATGTGAGTTTATTAAGGGATTGTTTCTACACAGAGGTTACCCAGACAAGTTTATTCACGACCTGGTTACTGAGGTCCAGACTAAAAGGTATGGGGGTGTCTACAAACCTATTTTACAAAGCAGTTTGTTCACAAGTTGTCCACTAGAACATTCACCTCCAGTTATGCCTGAAGTCTTTGTAGACAACAAGAAAGTAGACACTTCTATTTCTTTCATCACTAATTATAGTGCTGAGATTCACTTAATTAAGGAGGTGTTTGTCAAGAACTGGAGTATTTCCCGGTGTGACGATGCCTTACAAGCCAGGTTTGGTACTTTGCCTAGTTTTATATACAGGAGGGGTGATAACCTCAAACGGACACTAGAAACAAAAAAGGACACTTGTGTTAGAGTAGAGGGCACTTTCAAATGTGAGAGTTGCAACATGTGCAGGCACATTGCCACTGGTTTGAGATTTAAAATTGCTGGGTCTTCTTTCTCTATTGTTTGTAGATTCAACTGTAAATCTCGATCGGTTGTTTATTTAGCTTGCTGCCAGTCTTGCCCAGCGTTTTATGTGGGCAAGACTGACAGAGGTTTTAACGAAAGAATCTATGAGCATTTATATTGTATTAGAAAAAATAAGTGTGAAAACGCTTTGGCGAAACATGTTAATGACCATCCTCAGCACAGTTTTACTTTTAGGGTGTTAGGACAGGTTCCCTTTGACATCAGGGGGGGTCCTTTTCAACTATTATTAGAGCGCCTAGAAGTGATTTGGCAGCTGAAACTCTGTTCATACAAACCTCCAGGTCTTAATGACAGAGTAAGTTTAACTTGCATTTTGAAACTCAGAAGTATGCGGAGGTAACTTTATCATTTTTTATTTTTATTTTTATTTTTCATTTATGACTTATTTTTTTATGTTTTACTTCTTATTTTTTGTTATTAAATTGGTTCCATTTATTATGTTTCGTTTTTCTTGGTTTTAAACATTTTATGTTTAGACATATTTTCATTGACAGTTCTTTATTTTAATTTGGTCAGTTGTTTGATTCCAAAACACAATCTGTAAAGATCTTACTTTTGTATGTAGTAGCTCTTTAAGAAGCTTTGAGATCAGCTTTTTCCCACACATTGATGTCAGCGAGTTTTAACTAGTTGGTTGGTCCATTCAAATGTACCATGTGTTGTTAATTGTGTATTTAAGGAGTTTTTTTACATTTGTTACCTTATATTGGACTTTTTGCTGCTGGTTCTGCTGACGTGGATTTTGTGTTATACAATTCTTAATTAAATTAAGATGGGAGAGGGATAGCCACACTTGTTGGGGGGGGGGGTTGGGGTGCACGTTATATAGATAACAAGTGTAAAACAACTAGTCAAGCCAAAAAAAAATGCATATTGAATAGCCAATCAATAGGAAAAAGGGTTTATACACACTTTTTTTTTTTATTTATAAAGCATTTTGGCAGGTTTGCATTGAGCATTCAGGTGAATGTTTTTTTTTTGAATCCCTGAGTGTTTAAAATCAATCGTGGAGCACCTTGTAGTTTAGAGCTGAGGGGGATACCAGACTTTCCTATTTATAAAGCATTTTGGCAGTTTTTCAGTGAGCTGTCAGGGGATTTTTTTTGAAACACTGAGTGTTTAAAGTCATCCGGGGGGTGCCTTGTAGTTTAGAAGTGAGGGAGGGGTAGCAGAATTATTTAGTGTGCACACTCCCAGGATAGGACAATGGGGGAGACCGGAGTTTACGTAGACCAGAGCTTTTATTATGTATATGAGCCTTAACTACATTACGTATCCTTTCAAATCAATTAATCCTAAATCACTTTGTCATAGGGAGAGGATTAACTTACCTACTTATCTCTTGGCCTCTTTCCCTCCTTAATAAATTCCTTCAACTCTTTATTATTGTCCACAGCTGCTCCTCTGGTTGATAAAAAATATGTTTGATCTGTGTTTAAAACGAATGTGACTGAAAACATTTTCAATGCATGTATCTTGCCATCCACATCTATTATTACAGATTCCAGTTTCTCTGTTTGTATTGCTTTTTATTTAATCTCGTCCCACATATTCTTAGCTGTTACAACTGAATCCTTTTAATTCATACACCTAAATACTCCATCTCATTGTGTCCTTATAAATGTGGGTATCACTGAGACATAAGCACTGTATAATCATGATATAAAATTGAAATGGGTGTATATGAAGAGGGACTTAAAGGGTCTTTACCTTTGGGTAATACAGGCACCACAGCTTTCTTCTAAGATGCTGGTGCTGCCCCCTTTTAAAATACTGTTTAACAAAACCTTCAAGATCTTTATCATTTTCTTCCCTCCTAACTTCCAAATCTTTATAGGAATGCTATCTGTTATTGGTGGCCTCCTATATCATTGTTTTTATTTCATCACTTATCTTAAAAGGTTAACTGTTGAGCCTCATCTTCCTGTAACTTTGGTTTAAGTAAGTCTTTCATAAATATGTCCATTTGTGTCTTTTCTTGGTTTCCGTATTCCTCTGATTTATACAAATGTTCATAAAATTTCCAAAATATCTCTTATTACCTCTGTGTGATTTCTGGTTATTTCTCTTGTCTTAACCTTCCTAAATATAGTGACAACGTCAAAAAATAGTTGCTTAACAGCAGCAGTTTTTTTAACACATGCATGTTATCCAAATACTCCCTCTGTGCAGTTGCTTCTGTACTTACTTTGTGAGATTCCACTTATTCTGCATTACTTTTAACATTTGTCAGCTCCTCTGAATCCTATTACTTCATTTCCATTTCTCTTTCCCTGCCCTATTTCTAAATTTAATTTTCGTTTTTTCCTACTCAGTAACTGTCCCTTCTGAATAAATTTATATCTTCCCCAATGACCTTCCAACAATTTCCAGTATCCATTCCTTAAATTTGTCTCTTTTTAACAGTTAAGTAGGAAAGCACCGGTGTATCATTTTTACTTCATTACCCTGCATCTTTTATCTGAGTTTTTATCTGTGGATTATGTGAAATAGTTATTGGATGTATGCCAAAGTTTTCGGTTAAATACAAATGCTCCTGTAAAATGTAATTGGTATCCATCCAGTCTAGTCCAGTTAATATGTAAATTGTGTTGAGTTCCTATTACTGAATTAACATCCTCCATGCCGTATATGTTTTTTCAGAACTCTATCCTGGTTTGTTATATCTTCCCCTTTAGGGTCCCCTGGTACTGCAGATCTAGTTTCAGTCCCCACACATAAAAAGTATTCTCTGCTGAAAGCCGATTAATTCTCCCAGAAGTTCTTAAAATCCATAATAACAATTATTGGTAGAATATGAATTCAAGCCACTGTAATCTTCTTCCCTTGAAAGTAGCCCCTTACCACCACAAATCTATGATTATTGTTTTTTTTTTTTCTATCACTACTGGATCCCTTCTAGCATTTCCTTTGACTCTGATATTCTGATGAATGTCCATCCTGAAATAATTTCTTTGTCTGTCAGTTCATATGCCCATTTTCTTCCAAATGTGTCTTCTGCAACATTGCTAACTGCATTCCGTATTTCCTAGTATAATTCACTGTTTGTTGCTTTTTGTCTTAACTTGTAAATCTGTTTACATTTTTTGATAATATGGACTGTTTGGCCACTATGATAGAAATATGTTGCTCCCACCTTTTATCCATGACAGTTCTTTTAAATGTGTATTTCAGACTTTGGACTTATATGCACACACACTAGTGTTTAGGAGGTAGATATGTTATGTAGTTGTTTCTTCTCTTGTCCATTTGAACCTATGACACATTTTTCAGAGTTTTTTGCTTCAATGAAATTGCCCTCCCCCACCAAAAAAAAGACTAAATAAATTTTCAGAAAACTACATCCCATTTTGATATATAATAAGCACATAAAACGTGAACATTTTCAACAAATGTAGTTTACCCCTCCAGGTAGAGGTAGTGTCCCAAACTGACAGCTTCACCCACAGGTATTAGTCTAAAATTAAGGTTATTCATGCTAAAGTGCATGCTACTCCCTGTATTCCCACTAGCACTGATTGATATATCTTCTTTTCTTATCTCTGTTCCCCTCACATGTGGTGTGCTTCTTAAATCCTTTGTGATCGCTTTCCTATTTTGATGGATGGGAATTGAGATGTCCTACATCCTGACCTAAGGTTGATAACCTAAGAAGTTTAGAAGACTTCTTAGTACTCGGCACAGGACATATACAAAGAAATACAGATTGCACCTTCATAAAGAAGCATTTGCATATCTTTAATGTGCTAATCTGCAAAACAGATTGTGACTCAAAGGTTATGCGCAAATTGTTTTTGCCATTACTTTTTGCTATTATTATGCTCTCATCACATAAAGTGAGCTTTCAGATTCTAAAATAAGTAGTTTTTACTTTAGTTTCTTAATTGGAATTAGGTTTATTCAGTATAGTAATGTGTTTGAATTTACTGTAGGTTGAGCATCTGTCCAGTTACTGTTTGATTTCATGTCATGTGACTTAATTTTATGATGATTTAATTGATTGCATAGTTTGACAGTTTTAGTAGATTGTTGCTTTCTGTATGTAGTGTGTAGCAGATTTTAACAGATAAATGCAGCACACTCACTCATTTGGTCAGCCTAACAATAAATGAACAAATAAGTGCAGTTATCTTCAAGTAAAAGCAAATTCAGAGAGAATAAGATTCCTTGTAAATTGTGTAATCCTTAGCATACAGTGTAGTAATGTATCACTAGTAGTTGTCTACTTTAGAGTAATCACTTTTAGGAAGAAAATGTGAATCATCTCTATGGCAGTTCTACAGTAAAGGGTGTTTGTGTTACACATAGAGAGGGTTAGTGTTAGAAGGAAAACTTTTAAAATGTTGTGTAGATTTTTGAAAATGAAGATGTAATGAAGTTAGGATGAGGATGACAATGAAGGTGAGAGATGATGGCAGCAGTGTAACAGATGAAAATGAATATGATGAAGATGACCTAATACTGACTGTGAATGATGATAGAGAAGCAGTGACATTGTGATGCAGATGATGAGGATGCAGTGAAGATGATGTGGTAATGATGCCAGTGACTGTGTTGGCAAAGATGACACTGATGCCAATGAAAATGATGATGCAGGAATGATGAAGAGGCCATTGATATTATTGATGTGATGACATTGCAGGTAGGTGAAGATGCAAAGAAGGTAATGAAGGTGACAGTGAAGATGAAAATGACAGCAAAAATGCAGTGAATATGACAGTCAAGTTGCAGAGAAGATGACCGATATAAAACTGAAGATGTGATGAAGATGACAAGGATAATGCTGGTGATATGAAGAAGATGGTGATGACTTATGAAGAGTGATGAAGATGATGTGATGTGATAACTGTTATGATGCAGAGATGAAAAAGAAAGATGACGGATCAGTTTCATTGTCTGTTTACCCTCACTTATCTTCAGCACATTGCCTTTGTCACATCTTCATTGTCATCAACATCTTCATTGTCTCTTCAGTGTTGTGAAGAAGATGTAGTGATGAGGATATCTACATCTACATTGCATCATTTTCATCATATCATTATCACATCTTCATGATCTTCCTAAAATCTTCATTGTCAGCATCGTCTTTGCATCTTCACCATCTGCAGTAGCATCGTCTCCATCACATCTTGCGTATCAGCAACTTCACTTTCATCATCATTACCTCTTCATCATATTCATTGCATCTTCATCTGCAGTGTTATTGCATATGCATCACCATTTGCATATTTTTTTCATCCATTATTGCATCTTCATAATCTTCACTGTCACCGTATCTTGTCATCTTTATCATCTTCCTTTTCATGTTTGCCAACATCATTACTGCCATTGCATCTTCATTGTCACATTCATTGGATCTTCATTTTCTTTGATGCACAGAATTTTCCAAAAAATTTATTCTAGCAGTAATCCCTTCAACTTCTTAATAGTAATTAACACATGGTAGATAACTATTAAGCGCTGCTTCTCTGTTACAGCACTGTATGCCAAGCAGTATACACTTTGCAAGAAATCTTACTATTTCCCAATTTGCTTTCACCTGAATGTAATTGCATTTATTTGTTCATTATCAGACTGAGTGACAGATTGTACTGCATTTGTATGTTGAAATCCGCTGTAGACTAACCCACTGCTAGTTGTCAAACTGTTTATGCAGACAACTCTATCATCAGAAGTCTGGGTCAACTGATATGGAATCGGGAAGTAACTGGACAGCCTATGGTAAATTCAGAAATAACTTTACTGTACTTAAAAATACAATTCCACTGAAGTAACTAAAGTAAAACTGTACATTTTAGAATCAGCAAGCCCACTTTACAATATGTGGGCATAGTTACAGCAAATAGAAATAGTTTAAAAAAACTTGCTCATGTTCTTTAGTAATTGCTGTAGATGAGATCAGTGAAAGCATTTACTGAGCTCTTAAAAGTAAATGTCAAGCCGGCTGCAAGACAGATCAAATATCGACAACATTATGCTACAGTATATTAATTGAAAACAGTCCAGCTTTCTTTTGGAAAAGATTAAGCAAATGTTTGGGAAAGTCTCGCTCAAGGTTTGAATACCCATACAACTTTAACTGCTACTAAGGTACAATAAACAGATTCATATTATATCTCTTCCAGAGTCATTGAGTTGCTAACACCTGTGATGGTCATTTCTTTGTCAGAAACAACTAACATTATTTTAGTAAACATGCTTCTGTGAATAGTCAAGCCCTATAACCTCCTTTACTGGTCTCTGTGCTTATTACAAGAGTTTCCAAAATACTGTAGCTCCTAGTATTTGGAAAAAGGCCAGGGTAAGAATGGTGAAATGTTTAAATTCCGAAATTAATGCCTATTCAGCATATTCAACCTGGTGGCTAAAGCTGTTAAGAAAATTGTATACTGTGTCAACTCTCCCAATAGTTTTGTGAACAAGGAAAGCTAACATTTCCATATTGGATTCTGAAAGCATACTAATACACTGAAATGAGTTGATTATATTGCATTCGATCTACAGAACGGCTTGTTTATTGATGCCATTTCATAGATTTTTCAAAACCATCTGATGTTATAAATCATTCTGCCATGCTAAGTTCACCTTCACTAACATGGTGAAGCTACCTGTTGGTAGAAAGACAGACTGTTGCCTAGAGCAGTACACTGATATGTAATAGTCTGCTGTTGGCATTTGCCAAGCATCATTTCTTGGCTCTTTACTCTTTTCTGTTTATATCATTGAAGCTTAGAACACGAGTAATTCATTTTAATCAGTTTATGGTTGATTCCATGCTTTATCTATAGGACTGTGACACAGAAGAAGCTGTTTGAGTTGCAGTTTGGATTTAGCACCCTGCTTAGTAGTAAGCTCATTGTTAAATTTAGAAGATGAACATGACATTTTTTCGAAAGCATAATGTTTTGTCAGTAATCAGAGTTGTAGCAGTTTTAATAAATTTGAGGAACTCCAGTCCTATCAGAATACTTTGCTTCTGGAAATAAAGGTCGGACTTTCAAGGGTTAGTTCCAGAATGTTATCCAGGTAGTTCATTGTGATAAAACCATACATTACTGACAAATCCATAATCTCTCTTGCTGTTGCTCTTTTGTGGTACTGTGCTGTTCTGTTGCTATATATAATCTGAGTAAACGTGTGGCTGAAAAGTTGTCTAGGAGCTACAACTTTTGTGTTGTAATTATGGATATGAAATACATGTTCTGTAATTAAATATCTTTTTATTATTATCACAACTTTTCTTTCAAGTATGCACTCAAGAACCAATGTTGCCATTTGAGGTTGCTAGTAAAGCTGCAAAACAGTTGATCCAAATACTGCTCTCTCTCTCTCTGTCTCTCTATATGTATATGTACATATATATATATATATATATATATATATATATATATATATATATATATATATATATATATATATATATTTATATGGGTCTACTTCTCCATTGAAAGTACATCACTTTGAAAAAGAGAAGTAGACCAACACTTACGCGAAAGTGCACTTAACCGAAAGGGCACTTTCGCGAAGAATGGTTCAACGAACCATTAAGGAGCACTGAGGCGCCAAAGCACACTACAGTGGGGAAAAGGGAATTTACCTATTTCCCCACTGTAAGAAAGAACCTCTGGTAGTCCACCACAGCAAAAAATTCCACCATGATAAATTCCTGTTTCAGACAACAAACAGGTTTGATAGAAAAAATAAAATAAAAACGGCTTGTAAAATTCCAAAAATGTAAAACGAGAAGCGCTTTCGGCTGTTTAG
This sequence comes from Protopterus annectens, assembly GCF_019279795.1. NCBI lineage: Eukaryota > Metazoa > Chordata > Ceratodontiformes > Protopteridae > Protopterus > Protopterus annectens. The sequence goes on along the minus strand of NC_056732.1, from coordinate 201,015,330 downwards.
CCTTCTTCAGATCGTTAATTTTTGATGGTAATGCTTTATATTTATACAAAAACTAACCAATAAGGTTTAAAATTAATTAACTTCTCAGCCAATCATATCAATTTGTTCACTTTCTTTATTTGAATATCCAATAATCTTTCTTGTACATTACTAAGTATGGTCCAAAAATGGCGCCAAAATTATGCTAATATGCTATCTTTTTTGTCAGTCTCTATTGGTAGAGTCTTATGGCGCTGATCATTGGCGCTTTACTTCTGGTTGGACCATCATATGTATCCTACTTCAGCAATATGCTGATATGCATTACTCTACCTGTTTTATTACTGGCTATAATTGCCAAATGTATCGTACCAATAGATTTTGTTTTCCTTTACTTTGTTGCTTCCACTTTGCTGCCATCCAGTGGCCAAAGTATAATATTAATTTTTCAAAAAGCATTCTTCTTTATTTAACAAATGTAAACCTATTTTAATTGTCTAATCCCTTTTATCTAGTTTGTTCCATCAAGTTTGTGATACAATTCTTTATCCATGTCTACTGAATTATTGAAAGACAACTAGTGCGATCTAAAAACATGGTCACCATCTCAACCCTTCTTCCGCTAACACGGAGATCCATAACTACACGTTAAATTTCTATTTTCTTCTCACTAAATGCGATATAAAGTGTCCTTTGTTCTCTGAAAATCTCCAATATAAGGAACTACGTTCCTACTCACTTAAGGTTCGAGTTTTGGAGCATTTAACCGTATTAAATTATCACTGTGGTAGGCGCACACATGCGCACATCCTCAGTGGAATAAAATGCTATAGTCTCATAGACTTTCCTTATCAGAATAAATAAATGTGTATATTAATAACTATAAATTGTTAAAACTTATTAACTAAGATCCTAGCTATAATATAAAAATATAAATCCACTGTACTTGTTTTATAGGATAAAATAAACAATCAACTTGAAAAAAATAATAATCAACTTGAAAAAGTAACTTGAAAAAATATATAAAGATGGTGTTTGATCAATCTTAAATAAAATAAAATTAAAATATAACTGTGGTAATTCCTTATAAATAATAATTCTAATGATACTGAGTTATGATAGTATTTCTTTTTGTTTTCAATATAGGTTTCATTGGAACCATGGTATTTAGTCCAGGAGGACGATTTGCTCTCATGTTAATTAGCCAAGATATTTCACGTAATTCAGTTCGATTATGGACATCTCCTCCTCTATTTGTCTGAATGACAGATGTTCTTCATCTCACATTGCTGCAGTCCTTACACTTGGGTAGTCCGCTGTCCTCGGTCGACCCGAATATCAAAGTATAAGGTTGATGTCGGTCAAGGCGCATTTGACTGACATCAGGACGTCAGGGTACAAATGCGCATGACCGACGTCATATCCTCAGTCTTTTTTGCCGCATGGTCCGATGCAGAAGCAGCATTGCAAGTGCCGGTTGGCGTTCTGAGATTTTTCGATTTCGAAGTTTCAGACCGAGTTCAAAGTTGGCTAAGTACCCGTTGGGAATATTTTAGTTTTTTCTTGCCTCAGTGATTTACCGGATGTCAGAAAAAGTCAATAATTGCATTTCTTGTGGGAAACAGATACCGCATAGAGATTATCATACTTTGTGTATTCCTTGCTTAGGGCCTGAGCACGACGTTGTTGGCTGTCGCTCTTGTGCTAGATTTAATAAACGCACTATAAAGAGGAGGTTGGATTGTGCAAGGTTAGTCTTTGGGAAGCGGTGCAATTATAAAATGCCGTCGGATGCTCCAACGCCCGCTTCTTCGAAGAAGCGCAAGGACAAAGCAGTTAAGCCTAGGCTGGAAGAACCGTCTGTACCGGACGCCGGTTCTTTGGAGGTGTCGGTGGAGCGGCTCCACCGGAGGTTTCTTTGTGTTCCCAGGGTGAGACTTTAGTATTGCAAGATGTGGCCTCTCAGGAGGCAAGTCAAGCTGAGGGGGCTTCTCAGGTTACTATACTCCCCTCCCTTCCTAGGGTGGCTAGGCCCTCTCCTTCTGTTTCTAAGGCTTCTCCCAGGGGCAGGCCAGGTTTAGCTTCAGTTGGTGTTACCCCTAGCTCTTCAGGTACTGTGCCCAAGAAGCATATGCTTAAAATGGCAGAAGATTTGATTACTTTGATTAGGGGTTCTATGCCCTCCTGATAAGAGGCCTAGGGTGGAGCCTGAGCTGGGGGTTTTGAGCAGGCTTCAGATGTGTCAGAGTCTTCGGCTGAAGACTTGCAGGAGTACTCTCCTTATTCTGATTCTGATGTGGATGATTCTACTCCTTCTGCTTCTCCTCCTGAGGATTTTTCTTTTCAGAAACTCTTCATTCCATGAGGGAGCATTTTAAGTGGGAAGGTCAGGACTTCTCTGATTCCAGGAAAAGGCTTAGGGAATTTTGTTTTACCCCAGCATAGGCCTTTGGCTATACCTCCTGTTTTGGATGTAGTGGAAGATGTTTTTACAGAGGCTTCTCTTAATCCTGATTCTTTGCCTCCTGCTCCTGTTAAGCCGGATAGGTATTACAGGGTGCCTGAAGCTCATAAGTATCTTTTTAAGAGTCCTAGGGCAGACCCAGAAACTGTTAGCCAGGGGCCTAAAGGTGTTAAGGCTTCTGTTGTTAAGAATCCGGTTCCTGCAAACAAAGAGGCTAGGGCCTTGGATAGATGGGGAAAGAAAGTTTATACTTCTTCCACTCTTGCTATGAGGGCTTTGAATTGCCAGTTTCACATGTTAAAATACCAAAACTATCTCCTTTCACAATTAAAGTCTAAGGTTGATGCTCTGGCAGTGGGTATTGATTGTAAAGAGTTGCAAGATTTAGTACATGTTTCTGAACAGGTGGGTAAGCATTCTTTGCAATGTGGTTTTGATGCTGTACAGGCCTCGTCTAGGGTGGCTGCCACTGGGTCAGTTCTTCGCAGGCACGCCTGGCTAAGGGATCAAAATTTGTCTGAACATGTTAAAACAAGGATTTTAGATGCTCCTTTACAATCTGACGTGTTGTTTGGTCCTCCTGTTGAGGCAGTTTTAAAGAAAATGGAAGACAAAGCTAAGTCTATGCAGACTGTTAAAGATTTTTGCAGGTTCAGCCTCCAAAGTTTAGCAGAAATTGGCCTGCTAAAGGGTGGACGTATCCTTCTTATGATTCCCAGTCTAGGGGTAGGTCTAGACGTGGTAGGGGCAGAGCTCAGGGCTCTTTCAGGCCTAGAACAGGGAGTTCTCCTGCACAGTCTTCAGGTGAGGGCAGGGGTCAGTCCTTTCGTAAACAGACCCAATGACCTACCTTTTCAGCTGCCAGAGCCTTCTCGTCTGGCGGCACCTTTGGGAGGAAGGTTGGCACTTTTCAAAGAAAATTGGAGTTTAATTACCCAAGACAAATGGGTATTGGATATCATACACCAAGGTTACAGGTTTTATTTCCATACCTTGCCTCCTTTCAGAGGCATGCCAGACGTTCCTCCTCAACAAAGAATAGAGGCTCACAAGCAAATTTCTCTGTTACTTCAACTAGGGGCCATACAGCCGGTCCCTATGCCAGAAGTGGGCCTAGGATTTTATTCTCGCCTGTTCCTAGTACCAAAGAAGGGGAACACGTGGAGACCAATTTTGGATCTATCTATCCTCAACACTTATCTGGACATTCCCAAGTTCAAAATGTTGACGTTACAACAGCTTTTGCCTCTGCTGGGCAAAGATCATTGGATGGTAACTTTGGATCTCAAGGAGGCTTACCTTCATGTTCCTATCAGACTAAGTTGCAGGAAGTATCTGCGTTTTCGAGCTGGGACTTTTCACTATCAGTTCTCTGCATTGCCCTTTGGCTTATCTACTGCGCCCAGAGTGTTCACAAAAGTTTTGGCTCCAGTGATAGCTTTCTTCAGGCTGAAAGGAATACAGATCTATCCTTATTTGGACGACTGCCTGATTCTGGCTTAAGGAAGGGAAGAGCTTCTTCGTCATTTGGAATATGTGATAGCAGTGCTAAGATGCCTAGGGTATTCTGTGAACGAAATAAAGTCCAGTCTAGTACCCTCTCAAGACATGTGCTTTCTGGGTGTGAGACTGAATACAGCATCCCAGATGGCCTTTTTAACCCCGGACAAACAAAAGAGTCTATCCCTTTACTTCCATCAGCTATCTCATCAGTCCGGGCTGACTGCAAGGACAGTCCTTCAAGCCTTAGGGTTCATGGCATCTTGTATTCTGGTGCTTCCCAATGCCAAACTGCATATGAGGAAGCTACAATGGTATCTCAAAATGTATGGACACAGCACTGCCAGGATCTAGACACTGTCATTCAAATAATACCTTGCATTCAAAAGGAATTTTTGTGGTGGGCTCAGGAATGTCACCTAAACAAGGGACTCTCTGTGACCCGGCCAGAGGCGAGTCAGATTTTAACGACAGATGCCTCAGACAAAGCTTGGGGAGCTCATCTAAATGGAAAGTGGATTCAAGACAAGTGGCCTGCCAGACTACAACATCTACATATCAATCTAAAGGAGATGTTAGCAGTCCAGTTTGCATTAATAGCTTTCAAGGATTTACTTCTTCCAGGGCAGGTGTTGATTCTAACAGACAACACAACTGTCATGTGGTACATCAACAAGCAAGGGGAACGATTCTTATCCTCTATGCAGGCAAGCAATGATTTTGTGGGAGACTGCTCTCAGTTTACAACTCAATCTTCAGGCAAGGTTTCTGCCAGGAGCACAGAACTCCTTAGCAGATGTGTTGAGCAGGCAATTATGGATCCCCACGAGTGGAAATTGGATCCTCATGTGTTTCAGAAATTGACAGTGTCATGGGGAACTCCAGACATAGATCTGTTCGCTTCTCCACTAAACCATCAGCTGCCAAAGTTTTGCACAAAAAGGTTTCATCCCACAGCTTGGAAAGCGGATGCTCTTTCTTTCAATTGGAGCAATCTTCATGTGTATGCCTTTCCACCTCTGCCTCTCCTCCCAAAGGTACTTCTGAAGGTCAGACAGGACAAGCCAAGGATGATTTTAATAGCTCCAGATTGGCCTCGACAGCACTGGTACCCATTACTGAGAAGTCTGGTACGGAAGCCTCCATGGTCTTTGCCTTCGATTCCACACCTGTTGTCACAGGAGGACAGCCATTTGCTCAATGTCAAACTTCACTCTCTTCACCTAACAGCCTGGCATATTCTGTTTTGAACCATAGAGGGTCTCAACTTCCACAACAAGTTTTGAATGTGATTTTGGAAGCTAGAAGGCCTAGTACAAGGAAAGTGTATGCAGATAAATGGAAGAGATTTTTATTTTGGAGTGCAGCGAAAGATTTTGATGTTTCTGAGCCTAATTTGAGTGTGGCTCTTCAATATCTTACTGAGTTACTGGACAAAGGTTTGTCTTTCTCTTCTATTAAGGTTCATGCTGCAGCAATTTCGGCTCACTATGATTGTGACCCACCATTGTTTTCTCATCCTTTGTTCAAGCAATTTCTTAGAGGGGCAAAGAATATAAGACCCCCACGAAGAGCTCCTACTCCTGCTTGGGATCTCAATTTTGTGTTGGAGAAACTCACTCTACAACCTTTTGAGCCTGCAGCTACTTCTGAGTTGAAATATTTGTCATGGAAGACTGCTTTTTTGTTGGCAATTACCTCTGCAAGAAGGGTTTCTGAATTGCAGGCCCTTATGGCGGTTGAGCCTTTCTTGATTTTCCATAAGGATAGGGTATCATTACGTACTAATCCTTCCTTTATGCCTAAGGTGGTTTCTAGTGTGGCTTTAAACCAAACTATTCATTTGCCTACTTTTTATGCAAATCCCCAAAATAAAGGGGAAAAGATTTTGCACACTTTAGATGTACACAGGCAGTTGCGATATTATTTGGACAGAACTAAAGGGATAAGACAGTCTCAGCAGTTGTTTGTTTCTTTTGCTTTGAGTTCTCAGGGCAAGCCTGTGTCAAAACAAACTATTTCTAAGTGGATTGGGTTTTGCATTGCTTTCTGTTATTCCCATCATGGCAAGGAGATTCCAGCTGGGATTAGGCCTCATTCCACTAGGGCTACTGCCACTTCATAGGTTCATAGGTTCATACTAGGCTATCTGCCCGAGGGCATTTACAAGCCTAGCCCATCGTTTTGTGGCTTACGCCACCCCTTAAGTATGGGGAACTATACCCATTATTTTGCTGTGCCTCTGCCGAGCAGTGACACTGAGGTAATCCCTGGGGTATATTTGCGATCTCCCATCCATTGGTCAAGATTTCTCTTGAACAATGCCAGCGAGGTGCTCTGCCTCACATATACCGGGATTTTGTTCCACAGCATAGGGAGTCTTTGGGTGATGAATCTATCCCTCCAGCACGTCCTATTAATAGCCGTGTCGAGGTTTAAGTCTCCCGCCCTTGTGGCTCTGGTGGATCTAGATTTTTTGAGGTGAAGCATATTCATCAAATCTGGGTTTGACATGGCCTTGTATGTTAGGCAAAGGTCACCTCTGAGCAAGCGGTAAGCGACTGAATAGAGCTGGAGTTCTTTCAGTCGGGCAGCATAGGACAGATTTTTGAGACCCTTTATCCTTTTGGTGAGGAACTTTTGTGGTCTCTCCAGCTGCTGCAAGTGTCGGGTCAGATACATTCCGAATTGGGCATTGTACTCAATCATTGGTCTGATGAGTGATGAGTAAAGGGAGACCATGACCTCCCTTGATCTAGATGAGAATCCCTTCATGATAAGGTGGGCAATGTAGAAGGTCTTCCTAACTACTTTAGCTACATGGGTGTCGAATGACAGACTACAATCAACCTGGGTCCCCAAGTCCCTGATAACTTCTTCTGTGCTCAGTGGATTGCCACCTATTTGGTAGCTAGGGGTAACCTTGTTTTTCCCGAAGGGTATGACTATGCAATTTTTGGCATTTAACTTTAGGCCATGGCTCTGGCACCAGTTATCCGTTTCTGTGAGTCCCTTCTGAAGGATATCTGTGTCAGATGTGTTTTCTACTATGGCTCCCAGTTTGCAGTCATCTGCAAACTTTGTCAGCCATAACCCTCCTGTGTTTGCTTGTACTTGGAAAAGTAGATGCCAAACAAGAGTGGGCCCAGGACTGAGCCCTGTGGGACCCCACTTGTGACAGGCTTTGAGTCTGACATGGCGCCAGCAACTCTGACCCTGTGGGTTCTGTCACTCAGCCAGTTTGCAACCCATCTTGTGATGTATGGGTTAACATTTAAGCTGCTGAGTTTTTCAATGATACCCGAGTGAGGTATTGTATCGAAGGCCTTCGCCAGATCCAGGTAGGCTGTATGGACTGCCTTTCCTCATCAATGGCTTTGGTGACTGTTTCAAAAAGTCAACCAAGTTTAAAAGGCATGATCTGCCTTTGACAAAGCCAAACTGGGTTGGATCCAAGGTCTGCAAATTCCCTATGTCTTTATTTATGAGGTCCATTATGATCCTCTCCATGGCTTTGCAGATAAGGCTTGTCAAGCTAATAGGCGGTAATTTCCAGGGTCGGTGCAAGCACCGCCTTTCTCAACTGGGACCACAGTTGCAGTGCGCCACTCCTGGGTACATATCCAGAGGTAAGACTTTGATTAAATAGCTGTCCTAGTTGTGGGTTTAATTCCTCATTGAGTTCGTGGAGCACACAGCCGGGGACACCGTCGGTCCCATGGATGCTGTGTTTTTTGCTTTGGAGAGAGCAGTTTTAACTTGGGCGTTGGAAATGTTTGGGGGGCTGCAATCGTTTGGTATAGATATCTCTCCTTTTGGGGGACGGGAGAAGTTTGCACTGAACCTGTCAGCCAGTATGTTGGCAATGTCTGTAGGATCAGTAATCTTCACATCATTTTGACTAGTTCTGAGCATATCTGGGAGTTTCCTCCCAGGTTTCTAACATAGCTAAAGAATGCCTTATGATTGTCTTTTGAGTCTTTAGCTATTTTCTCTCAAAATTTGGTTTGGATGATTTTATCAGAGCACTTAGTTTTTTACTTATAGTGATCAAGGGTGTCTTACCTTTTAAGGATTTTGCTCTATCTTGTAGTAGCTTTCTCCTTTTGTTGTAGAGTTTGTTTATGGCTGGGGTCCACCAGAGTGGACACTTGCCTTGGTACAGAGAGTCTTTGTTTTGCTTGGGATTGCCTTATCCATGCAGTCCTGCAGGTGCTGGTAGAAGGCATTTGTGAGTGATTCAGCGGCTTGAGTACTGTTTTCCGCCGGCTCGGGGCCTTAAAGGAGACCACACTAGTCTTTAGAAGTGTGAAGTCGGCTTCGAGAAGTTTTTACTGTGGTCTTTTATTTCAGGTGGGGTGGGATGAGGACCTCCAGTGAGATTAGTTTGTGATCTGATCTCACCAGTGAGGGGTATACTTCGGTGTTGAACATTGTGCTCCCATGTTCGTGATGATGAGATCAAGTATGTTATCTCCTCTTGTGGGGATGGTGACTAGTTGTTCCATGGCATTTGAGTTTATGAATTCCAGGAACTTTTGGGCTAGGGTGTTTGGGCTTGAGTAGTGTTCCCAGTCTATATTAGGGTAATTGAAGTCACCTAGTATGATGGTGTTTGGTGATACATTTATCCCCTCTAGTGTTTTCAGGAAGGCCATGTGAGGTTCCTGAGTTTGTGAGGGTGGCCTGTAACATGCTACAATTTGCAGAGCAGTCTTGCCTATGGTTAATTGCACCTGGATGGTCTCCGATGCATCGTGCGTTGCCACCAGTCTTGAGGTGTGGGTGTCCTTGATGAATATGGATACCCCCCCTCCTTTCTTGGTATTGTCCGGATTTTGGGGCCGGAACGCATGATATGAGGTAAAACCTGATAGTGCTGGGGTGCTCTCAGGAGCCTTGAACCAGGTTTCTGTCACAGCACAGACATCGATGTTCTCCATATTGAGAAGGGCCTCGAGTGGGTGCATTTTGAGATTTAGACTTCTGGCATTGAGCAGCATTACCCTTAGTTTTTTCCTTTTTTGTGTTCTAGGGTGGTAGGTTTAGAATTTGAGCCTTGCCTAAAAAAGGCACTATGGGGGTGGCAAGAGCCTTTGCCAATATCCGAATCCCAGGGTGACAGGTGCAAGCCGTCCCTTGAAGCAGCGTGGCTTGTCCAGCATGTCATCCCAGGCAGACAGACACTGGATCCCCTTTGAATGACACCAGTGGTTAAGCCAATTGTTAAAGCTGATCATCTTATCTCTGTATTGTGGCATCATTCTTGGTGAAGGTAGGATACTGCTCAAGGTCAGGGTCATACCTGCCTGGGCTACATAATCATAGAGCTCCTCAATGTCTCTTTTCATGTAGTCCAAGGAGGTACGTCTCAGGTCGTTCACACCAGCATGGACAATGACTGAGTCATATTTGTACCTGCTGTTGAGAGACCTGAGTGCTTGCGTTATGTGGCGGATTCTAGCGCCCGACAGGCAGCTTACTGTGACCTTCTCCTTACTCAGTCTAGTGAGCGGAACGTCAGTGTGTCTGACTATGGAGTCACCAATGACTAGTGTGTCTGGCATTGTGTTTGGCCTTAAGGGCTGTGACTGTTTGACACACTGACTGTGAGGTCTATGTGTTGCAGGTGCTGTGTTCTGAGGTGGTGGTTGTTTGGGTGTCTGCTTAGGTGGCCTCTGCTGTTTTGGTAGATTTTTGTTCAGAGCCTCGGAGTATGTCTTTGTGTGTTTATGTGTATGATTTGAGGTTGTGATGGTACTATGTGAGACTGGGTCTATAGTGTGTGTGGTAACCTTCTCCTCCTGACTGGTCTTGCCAGTCCTATGTTGAGAGAGCTCAGCCTCCAGTTTGGCCGTATAGTTGCATCTCTCGCATGTATTTGTGTTTTGTGGGAGGAGGAGAGGGTTGTCTGTGTACATGAGGCAATTGTAACATTGCCTCAAAATTCCAGGTTCACCAGCTGAGCAGGAGAGGACACTAGCAACTGATCCGTCGACATGCTAGAAGGAATAGACAAAAACTTTGAAAAAGATTCCGGGGGACGTGGGTGACAGAAATGGGGGTTTGCCTTTTTGGGGTACTATCTATGACAAGAGTGCCGTATCAAGGTAATAAGTACTGTAGGAGCAAGTGCTAGGTTTAACAGATAGAGAATAGTCTACTTGGAGTCAAGTAGAGATGATCTTTTTAGTTATAGGATACGCTGATTAGATCAGTAGTATAGTTCGAGGAAGGTAGTTTTAAGGGAAAATTTGAAGAGTGTAATTTAGGTAGCCCTAATAGTTTAAATCTGCTTAACCGGCGCTGCCCTAGTGTGCAACAGTAGCAGCTCCGCGCAAACTCGCGCTAAATCGCGCTAAATCGCGCAAACGCGCGTTTAGCGTTTTTTATATCAGGGGGCTGAAAGAAGCTAGGAACTGGCCCAAAACGACCAATAAACTACAAGTTGCTGGCTGAAACCTCACAAAACTGGACCAACAGGCAGCTCAATGCTTCCCACTCCCACTGGATAGCAAAGGAACTTCCTCCTTTCCAAATTAGGTAAAGAATCAGTAACAGGAACTGCAAACAAAGTCCAGGGATCAGCAAGCTCTGAAACTGGACTAATCTAGCTTAGCAAGGCGGGAAAACAAGAGATATTTTTTTTTTTTTTTTTTTTCCAAGAGACAAGCAGAACAGATACAGTAAACACTTATAAATGCTATAAATCGGCTATCACAGCCTACACAAACAATTTGCAACAGTTACAGATATTTAAAGTAACAAACTGAGAAACAAGTGCAATATCAGAATAAATGCAGAATAAAACAGTAGCAATGTATCAGCAAACAGGCGAAAATACAGTAGCAAGATAAATAGAAGTGGAAAGCCACAAAAATACTTATATCAGGTAAAGTCGCTTTTCAGCTCTCTGAAGCTTGGTTTACTCTGCTGGCCACCAGGAGTTTCTTGTGCTGAGTAGTTACAAGCGAAAAAACGCACGTTTAGCGTTTTTTATATCAGGGGGCTGAAAGAAGCTAGGAACTGGCCCAAAACGACCAATAAACTACAAGTTGCTGGCTGAAACCTCACAAAACTGGACCAACAGGCAGCTCAATGCTTCCCACTCCCACTGGATAGCAAAGGAACTTCCTCCTTTCCAAATTAGGTAAAGAATCAGTAACAGGAACTGCAAACAAAGTCCAGGGATCAGCAAGCTCTGAAACTGGACTAATCTAGCTTAGCAAGGCGGGAAAACAAGAGATATTTTTTTTTGTTTTTTTTTTTTTTTTTTTTCCAAGAGACAAGCAGAACAGATACAGTAAACACTTATAAATGCTATAAATCGGCTATCACAGCCTACACAAACAATTTGCAACAGTTACAGATATTTAAAGTAACAAACTGAGAAACAAGTGCAATATCAGAATAAATGCAGAATAAAACAGTAGCAATGTATCAGCAAACAGGCGAAAATACAGTAGTAAGATAAATAGAAGTGGAAAGCCACAAAAAATACTTATATCAGGTAAAGTCGCTTTTCAGCTCTCTGAAGCTTGGATTACTCTGCTGGCCACCACGAGGATCTTGTGCTGAGTAGGTACAGGCCAAAAAGCCCGCGTTTAGCGTTTTGTATACCATGGGGCTGAAAGGAGGTAGGAACTGGCCCAAAGCGACCAATAAACTACAAGTTGCTGGCTGAAACCTCACAAAACTGGACCAACAGGCAGCTCAATGCTTCCCACTCCCACTGGATAGCAAAGGAACTTCCTCCTTTCCAAATTAGGTAAAGAATCAGTAACAGGAACTGCAAACAAAGTCCAGGGATCAGCAAGCTCTGAAACTGGACTAATCTAGCTTAGCAAGGCGGGAAAACAAGAGATATTTTTTTTTTTTTTTTCCCAAGAGACAAGCAGAACAGATACAGTAAACACTTATAAATGCTATAAATCGGCTATCACAGCCTACACAAACAATTTGCAACAGTTACAGATATTTAAAGTAACAAACTGAGAAACAAGTGCAATATCAGAATAAATGCAGAATAAAACAGTAGCAATGTATCAGCAAACAGGCGAAAATACAGTAGCAAGATAAATAGAAGTGGAAAGCCACAAAAAATACTTATATCAGGTAAAGTCGCTTTTTCAGCTCTCTGAAGCTTGGATTACTCTGCTGGCCACCACGAGGATCTTGTGCTGAGTAGGTACAAGCCAAAAAACGCACGTTTAGCGTTTTTTATATCAGGGGGCTGAAAGAAGCTAGGAACTGGCCCAAAACGACCAATAAACTACAAGTTGCTGGCTGAAACCTCACAAAACTGGACCAACAGGCAGCTCAATGCTTCCCACTCCCACTGGATAGCAAAGGAACTTCCTCCTTTCCAAATTAGGTAAAGAATCAGTAACAGGAACTGCAAACAAAGTCCAGGGATCAGCAAGCTCTGAAACTGGACTAATCTAGCTTAGCAAGGCGGGAAAACAAGAGATATTTTTTTGGTTTTTTTTTTTTTCCAAGAGACAAGCAGAACAGATACAGTAAACACTTATAAATGCTATAAATCGGCTATCACAGCCTACACAAACAATTTGCAACAGTTACAGATATTTAAAGTAACAAACTGAGAAACAAGTGCAATATCAGAATAAATGCAGAATAAAACAGTAGCAATGTATCAGCAAACAGGCGAAAATACAGTAGCAAGATAAATAGAAGTGGAAAGCCACAAAAAAATACTTATATCAGGTAAAGTCGCTTTTTCAGCTCTCTGAAGCTTGGATTACTCTGCTGGCCACCACGAGGATCTTGTGCTGAGTAGGTACAAGCCAAAAACGCGCGTTTAGCGCTTTTTATATCAGGGGGCTGAAAGAAGCTAGGAACTGGCCCAAAACGACCAATAAACTACAAGTTGCTGGCTGACACCTCACAAAACTGGACCAACAGGCAGCTCAGTGCTTCCCACTCCCACTGGATAGCAAAGGAACTTCCTCCTTTCCAAATTAGGTAAAGAATCAGTAACAGGAACTGCAAACAAAGTCCAGGGATCAGCAAGCTCTGAAACTGGACTAATCTAGCTTAGCAAGGCGGGAAAACAAGAGATATTTTTTTGTTTTTTTTTCCAAGAGACAAGCAGAACAGATACAGTAAACACTTATAAATGCTATAAATCGGCTATCACAGCCTACACAAACAATTTGCAACAGTTACAGATATTTAAAGTAACAAACTGAGAAACAAGTGCAATATCAGAATAAATGCAGAATAAAACAGTAGCAATGTATCAGCAAACAGGCGAAAATACAGTAGCAAGATAAATAGAAGTGGAAAGCCACAAAAAAATACTTATATCAGGTAAAGTCGCTTTTTCAGCTCTCTGAAGCTTGGATTACTCTGCTGGCCACCACGAGGATCTTGTGCTGAGTAGGTACAAGCCAACAGCTTTTTTGAGGGGAGTGGCAACCAAGGATATTTTGGAGGCAGCTACTTGGAGTTCAGTGCATACTTTCTCTAGGCATTATCACCTGCCACTTTACTCTAAATCCAGGGCTGGTTTTGCCACTGCTGTTTTGCAGGGCATCTTGGCAGCTCCTGCTTCCTTGTAGTTAGCCATCCTCCCTTACCTCTGCTTTGGGATTCTACCCAAGTGTAAGGACTGCAGCAATGTGAGATGAAGAACATAGTACAGTTTTGTACCTACCATAAATGTAGATGTTCGAAGATCCACATTGCTGCAGTCCAATTTACCCTCCTCCTTCCCTCTGTAGTTAGAGGTGGTTGTGTGGGTTGGGTTGTACATATTGTGTATTTTGTATATATTGTACATATAGTTAGTGCAAGGGTGGTGGGTTGGTTGTTTGCTGTCTTTTGGTTTTGACCTTTATTTTTAGGGTCTTCTGACATCTGGGGCAAGAAAAGACTGAGGATATGACGTCGGTCATGCGCATTTGTACCCTGACGTCCTGATGTCAGTCAAATGCGCCTTGACCGACGTCAGCCTTATACTTTGATATTCGGGCCGACCGAGGACAGCGGACTACCCAAGTGTAAGGACTGCAGCAATGTGGATCTTCGAACATCTACATTTATGGTAGGTACAAAACTGTACTTTTCAATTGCTTTAAAAAAGAAAGAGTGAGTCGTATATTGTATTATATGCACTGCAAGTGCATTGTTTGGTTCCTTTTGTCGTATATCTGTTAGATGTCGTAGTATATGGTCTTTAAGCTTCTGATCTGTCTTGCCTATATAAAAGGCATTGCATTGTCGGCAAGTGGCCAGATACACTAAATATGCTGTAGTGCAATCAGCATATACATTGAAGTGTTGTTCATTTCCATGAATGGAAACAAAAGCATTTGGACTGTCAATGAAAGGACAAGCTTTGCATCTGCTGCATTTAAAAGTACCCCTTCTGTCTGAACATATAATTTGTGTGGTAAAACCATCTATCTCTATTGCATAAAAGTCTTTTCAATTTTTTCTTATTTTTATACTGTAATCTCGGTTGCTCTCCTACTACTTGTTTGATTTTCTCATCCATTGTTAGTATTGACAAATGCTTTCTTATTATATCACATACCTGCTTGTTGCCTGAACTGTAAGTTAACAGACAGTTTAACTGTGATTATCAAGAACAATAGCTTGCTGTGAAGAAGTATTCTTCTTCGAAAAATAAGGTTGACCTTTGCCTTTCCTTATTTCCTGAAAATTGTGTTTAAGTCTTAAATTTTTATCTAGATAAGACCTTTCCTTTAGGTATCTTCGTACATTACTTTGTTCTTTGATAAATTCCTCATCTTTGGTGCATAGTCTAGATGCCCTTAGGACTTGGTTTTCATAAATATTTGTGAAAATATGTCCAGGGTGCATACTTTGTTGTGTAAATAATGGTTTCTCCATGTATCTTTCCTATGGATGCTTGTATTTATACCTTCCTCAGGATGTAGATGGACTTTTACATCCAAAAAATCTATTTCTTTATTTGATGAACTTGCTTTGAATTTGAGAAAATTAGTACGTCCATTGATGTAATCGACATAGCTATTCAGCTCTTCCTTCTTTCCTTGCTATAAGATAAAGACATCATCAACAAAACGACCATAATAAAGTTGGTGTGAGAGCCATATGTTCTCAGAAGAAATGGTTTCATGCTCCCATTCTGCTAATACCAAGTTCGAATAACTATTAGCACATGGCGTACCCATGGCTACTCCCCATGTTTGTAAATAGAAGTCTTTTCCATAGTTGAAAATGTTGTTTTCTAGAACAAGTTCTAGCAAGGCACATATTGAATCTGTTGCTATATTATGTCTTTGTAGGAAGGTATTTATAGCATGCAAACCATAATCATTGGGAATAACCGTGAACAAGCTGGTGATGTCCATAGGTACCAGTATAAGATTGTCAAATGTTGTCATATGATTGGTTTGTTCAAAGAAATCACTCAAAAACTGGCCTGTATCTTTCAGAACTGTCTTTGCAAATGGTAATGCCTTTTTCAACTCATTTTCTATAAACATAGATAGCGGTTCCGTTATCCATTCTCTCCCAGAGACAATGGGTCTTAGGGGAGGATCATACAAGTCTTTATGGATTTTAGGTATGCCACTTATACTGGGGTATAAAGGATGAGAGGTATCATAAAATTCATATTGTTCTTGAGTAATACGTCTTTCCATTAAAAGTTCATATAGAGTGCTATGAAAGAATGTAATTTTCGTGGTAACATCCTTCTTACTCAGTTTTTTATATGTATGTTGGTCTTCCAACATAATCATTTTGTTCCTATACCTTTCAGTTTCCATTATGACTATACATCCTCCTTTGTCCGCTGGTTTTTATAACTAAGTTTTCTGAATGTCTAAGTTGTTGTAGAGCTTCATTTTCTTTAGCTGTCATAGGGTTCCTAGTTTCAAAGATCTCTTCTTCACATAATCTTCGAAAGAGCTCAACCAATGGAGGATTTACTGGAGTAAAAGTGCTTCTCTTTTTAAAGGAAGGTTCTTGTGTGTTATTTTGACCAAAGAGATATTTCCCCACTGTAGTGCGATCTTGGAGTTGGTATATTTAAGTAGGGGGGTGTGTGTGGGGGGGGGGCTTGCCCCCTGCAAAATCATTGTCTTGGTTCGTTGAAACTTTCTTCGCGAAAGTGCACTTTCGGTTAAGTGCACTTTCACGTAAGTGTGGGTCTGCTGTTCTTTTTTGAAGAAGTGTTCTTTCGATGAAGTACAGTAGATCCATATATATATATATATATATATATATATATATATATATATATCCTAGATCAACAGCAAGATGTATGACAGATTTCTAGCCTTTTACAAGAATAAACACTGATTAAAACTTATCTGATTTCAAAACCAAGCTTAAGAATAATGTCCTACTCCATCTTGACAATGCACACTGTGATGTATCAAGATCATCTTGCATTATTGTGGCTCTTGGGGCTCTAGTTTGTTGTTGTATTGATCAGTATTTTTGCAGTCTTTTCCTTTTCCCCTTTTTTGCGTCCTTTGTTTTCAGTTATGTAAATTTAATGTGAATCTTGTGTTGTTTCAGTTATGTAACTTCTATTTAATTTTATGTACTGTAACTGTTTCTCCATCTGTTCACTATAAATGTTACTGGGAAATTTTCTCCCCTGGCTTCCTTTGTAAATGTGCTCTGGACAGTAGAACTAACTTGGTTAACAAAATGGAAATAAATAGAATGTCTTGTACTTTATACTCCATTTATATGCATGATGTGTGGTGGTGATGTATTATGCTTTATTTATTGATTTGGAATCCCAGAGTATTGCCCTCAATTTTCTGTACTACTGACATTTTTATACTAGTGTTCTGTACCTTACACGTGTCCCTTATTTTTAGTTAGTGTAATACCTTTGCTTCAGGGGACAGCCTAGTTAAGTAAGTTGCTCAGAATCATGAGTTTCCAAGTAGAGGCTCAAGGTATCATACCATGACTATAGGGCGAGGTGAGGTAGTACCGCACAGCCTTAACTCTCTGTGTTTATACACACATATGTATCCATATATATCTTTACCATGTTCTTTTGTTACTCTGCCCCACGTGAGAACAATGTATAACAAGTTATGCTACATTATGTTTGTCATGCATAATGTATGGTTGGTAACACAGATGTTTGTGAGGAGGGCATTTTATACTGGAAAGCCTGCAAGTTCACAAAATGTTCTTTGGTTTTGAGGCATGCCTGCCATTCTGTACTAACAACCATTGTGGAAAGAGCAGCAATGTAGACAGTTATGTGTAGCATTGCAGGTAAACTGTAGTACTGCACTACTTTTGTGATGTTTCTTTGAGGCTAATGCAGTCCTTAACTTTTGCAGGCATGGTAGTTGGGAGCTGGTCCAGAGTTTGCTGTGGTGGTTTGGACACTGCTGGTATGTCTGGTTGTGCACTTGGAATGTTTTTGTCACCATGATGGCAACACAGCTGCCATTAGGCTTTATAGAGGTACAGGAAAAGCTTTGTCCTGTGTTTTGCACTATTGTGATCTTTCACAATATCAGATATATAATGTGTAGTGTCTCTGTTTACCGTGCATCTAACTTTTTTCTGATCTGTCAAGGCCAGCACCTTTGCCTTTCTGTGAATTACCTTTATCATCTTTGTATTCTCCAGTGTTCATAATCACATTCTTTGTTATGATAGGGATTCCTTTAACCAGACTAGCTGTTTTTTCTATCATTTCAAACTTAACATTGTAACAGTGCAGCACCTGTTAGTTATCCCTTGTTTTTTCTTTATTTTTCCAGTGATACAGGAAGTTATCTCTTATACAGAGATTAATTTAAGCATTTGTCAGCCAGTTAATTGGACTGATTTGTATGCATGGACAGTGGAATTGAACATACTTGGAAAACACTCACATGGACACTTAGAGAATAATCAGATTCCTGATGTACAGCATCCAGAGGTCAGGAACAATTGAGCATGGGCTTTGCAGCTGTGGGGGGATAACACCAATCGCTGTGCTTCCCAGGCATGCCAGTATTGTCTGTTTTTGTCATTTGAGCTGTCTTTGACTTGCTGGTTTCATCAATGTATGTCTCACTTAGTGTATATCAGCACTTCATATGCTTTGGTATAGAACTGTAACCTTTTCCTTTTTTTTCTGTTACTGATTTGCTTCCTTCAGAGGGCCTGACAACTGAAAGACTTTTGAGAATGTTAGGAAGCACCCTACCTTCTAACCAAAATAGTGAATGACATCTGGCTGATGATCATCCCAGTGAGCATTTTTGTAACTGCTGAACACTGCCAAATAACTTGTTAGGTGTATGCTACTTTCTGATTGAGAACATTAGAAAGCTAATTGCTTTATAAGAACCTTATTTAGTTGCTGTCTCTATATTTGTCCAGATGAGATCCACTCAAAGATCTTCTGTGAAGTGAAGTTTACTTTATTTGCTGTTGGGGACCAGGTAGGACCAAGACACTAGATCTCTTTGTTTTTAAGAATGATGTGGAAGCAAAAGAAAGTGAACAGATTTGATCATAGTTCAAGCAGTGGTGCACCCATATCTTTCAGTTTGAATTTCACAGCCTTACCAGCTGCATTGTAACTGTATTCTTCTCTTCTCTCCGTTGGCACACAGACATATGTACTTCTGAAGGTAAGCTGCTTATTGTTAAATGCTTATAGTGTTGAAAAGGGCTGAACCCACATCCCCAAGCTGAACTTAGTTTATTTTCACTTTACTTAATTTTAGGGAGTCTTCTAGGCTTACTTGGTGGTAAGTGTATGACAACTTTTATTTGGTCCCTAGTGTGACCGCTGACCCTATGCTGCATTCTGGTGCCCCTGTCTGTTAACTCCACAATCTTTTGCTGTGGCTAAATGACTTGCTTCTTGTACAGGTGCCCCCCCCCCCCCCCCCATGTGGCAAGCAAATACTTTGTCTATCATTAATTGGTGGTGGTGGCCTCAGTGTGTGTTATCTTCATGTTGGCTTACAGATTTTGAATGCCATGCTGCCAGTGTGTCTGCTGTGCCCTACTACGAGTCCAGCTTTGAGTCAGCTGCCTGTTAATTGTTGAACTCTGCTTTCTTTCTCCGTGGTCTCCTCCATGGAGCTGACAAGTGACTGTTAGTCCCCAACACCCTCCTCCAAAGTAAGGCAGGAGTGCAAACTTCCAGATCGTCAGACCTACCGTCCCCTTTCTTCTTCTCATCTGCCTGGCTTTTTAACACCCTCGATACTTGACAGACTCTGATTACTGTTGCCATGTATGGAACGCTTATGTTTGTAGCATCAGGGTGGCATAAAATAGCTGAATTGGTGCTTTATTTCTTTCTTTATTTTTTCAAGCGGGGGATAGCTTAAATAAATTGCAGGGTTTTAGATAAATAGGAAGCAGGGATGAGCTATTTTATACATTTTAGGACTTTAAATGTACACCCTGTTTTACAGCTGAAATGTCCAAGTCAAAATAGATAATTTAGATTTAAGTAGTATAGCCATTTTATGGTAAGTGTATATCACCACAAAAGTGCATGCATACATTTTCATCAGTGGGAAATGAGGGATCATTAAGACAGGGAATGGGTGTATATGGAATACCCCAAGGGATATATTGGCTGCACAGTAATATAAAGACCTAGTAATCATTGTAGAGAGTAAACTGACATTTTTAATAACACTAAAATAGTATTTAAGAAGGTGAAAAGTACAGTGGTTGGAGTTTTACCTTGTAGTTATTCTTGAAATCCAAATATAATGATTTCCCCTACCGATTGTGCTACTGTGACAGGGTTGGGTATTAATATAATGGTTAAGTTGTTTGCTTCCCAGTAGCAAGATACAAAGTTTGACTCTGACCTTTGAATGGGAAATTTGATAGGCTTCAAATGGCCCACAAGTGAAGCTAGCCTAGTACTCACCTATGAATCTATTGACACTTTTGGCTATTTGGAAGCAAGGTATGAAACCCAAAGATAACTAGTAAAATAAAAATAAGACAAGAACAGTTTACATATCAGATTGTGGAGATAGCAGTCTTGGTAACTTAACAGCTTTACTCTCATGTTGTTTTGGAAGATCAGAAGGCTGTGGATTCTAGTCCCACACCAGGTAGTCAGATTAATTTTCACGTATTAATACTGCAGTGCAGCATAAGGGGGGGTGCTGCATTCTTGTGTGTGTTGTCTTTTGGATAATATGTTAAACCAAGGCCCCATTTGCCTGAGGCAGTGGTAACTCTGGTGGAGGTAAAATATTCCACAATTCTTACTAAAAAGAGTAGGGGTCCTTATTTACAGGACATATTATTTACACAGTTCTGTATGTTTGCACATTTACAAAATTTACTCAAAACATTTACTTAATTTCTTCCTTATACATTCTGTTTTTCATCTTAGTACATTTTTCTTTGATCTGGACCCAGTCCTATTTCCATAACCATCGTCTGATTTTCCTTAATATCACTGCTAATGTCCCTTTTCTGTTGAACATAGTTTCACTTAATCTCTCATTCCAAATTACCCATATTACGTCAAATAACTTTTTGTCTATTCTTATCTTGTATTATTTGTTTCTATTGTTATAATGTCCATACTCACTCATGTCAATGTTTGTCAGTACTGGGTTTTTTTAAATCCGCAAAACATTTTTCTTCATATATTTTTCCTATAATGTCTATACTCTTCTACATTTTAGAAAAGCATATTCTGTAGTTTATTATTTACCATACTACATACATATTTTCTCAATTTTCTTTTTATAAGGCATATTTGCTTTTGCTGGCAACTTCTTTATTCCCAGTCTCCATAGAAAATCCTGACATTCTACTTTATTACTATACCACTTGTTTCTTCCTTTTATAACCATAATCTTTTCTTCTGGTAAATTTTACCACGGGTTAACACAATAATATTGTACCATTATATTATTATGCCATGTTTTTCAATTTTCTTCTATCTGATCAAGCTTTATCTTCCACAAATGTATTTTATCTTGATATTTTTTTATTTTTTCATGAATACATCCTTTTTTTCTATTTCTTTGTATTGTCTCTCCAAAATTTTCATATTTATGCTTAAACAGTCTTACTACTAGTTTCTCATTTTCTTCATTTAACCATCACAACACTTTATACAAATTTAATGAGGCTGCAAATACTACTGACTTTAATAATCCAAATCCTCCTTCCTCTTTGCCCACGTATAATACTTCTGTCTTAACTTGATTTAATTTAGATCCCTATATAAACCTACATATGACTTCTAACACTTGTTTTCCATACATTCTTGGAATCAATGTATTTCACTTACTGTTTTATTACCAAAATGTATTCCCAATACTGCAGTTTTTTTTTCATTATAAAGTATATTCCTCCTATTTTTGTCTTATCACCCAAACCTTTACTTTTATTGTTATTTAATGTTGTACCCTTTTCTTTAAAACAATCTACCGTACAAAATATGGCTTCTTTCATGTGTAAACTATTTTTAGTAATTATAATATCTTCTGCATATGCCATATATATATATTTGTTTGTACTACATATTTTGCATTCTTCATTATACTATTTACATTACTTACAACCATATTAATAACTGAAGCAGATAATATACCAGTAATGAGACAGCCTTGTCTACTCCCATTACTTTTCCCTATTTCTTTATTTAACCAGCCACTTATCAGAATTCTTATTATTACAATATGCTGTCATACAGACTTTTTAAACTTTGACACTAAAATTATATGCATGTATTAATTCCCGTAACATCTTGTGCTCTGTTCAACCAAAATGCTTTATTACTATCACCTGCCATACGTTTTACATCATCTCTTTTATTTAAGGTATCACCCACAATTTCTTACTGTTATTAACAAGGTCAGTTGGGTCCGAATAGAGAGATAAGTCAGCAAGCAAAGGAGAGTAGTATTGGTGAAATTGAATTCATCCTCAAGTCTTGGTAAGTACCTTCATGAGGTGGACCCTGTTTTTCACAAAATCTCACCAAGATGACACTGATATGTAGACTGCATTTATATAGCATATATCATGGATAGAAATAGGTAAAAAATTAATAGATGGGTGCACAAGACCAGGGTAAGTTAGTGCCCAATCATGGTAGGCGCACTGGTGCCAGGACTGGAAAAAATGACAGTGTAGAATCCTATAAATATGGAAACATTCCTACAATAGGGCCAGGCCAGGCCCAGGGGGAGGATGGCCCCCCCTGTTGTTGAAGGAAGTAGCAGTCCACAAAAGTTGATAGGCCAAAGAAGAGTCATAAAGATGGTAGAGTGGACTGTTGAGGATAAGAAAGTAATTATGCATTGTTACTATTATGCAAAAAGCCCAGAATTTTCCAGACACAAGATATACAAAAAGATTAAGAGAGAAATTAGAGGAAAGAAAAATACTTCCACAAGAAAAACTGTCAGAAGCCTCAAATAAAAGTGTGTTAATTATTGCAACAAATTTGTGAAAAACAGTATATAGATCAAGAAACTTTGATCTGTTTGGAAAAAAGAAGCAATGGAGGAACTGTGAAAATATAAACAACAAAACCTAGGGATTTTTGAAAAGTACAAAAAAGAAATATGGACATGGGGAAGAAAGAGAGATTTGATAAGGTGCAATATTTATGCAAAGGCGAAAGCCAAAGTAATCAATATAAAGAAGGAAGACCCAAAGATATTCAAAGAGAAATACAGGCAAAGGCATCCCGATATGGAAAATTTCACAATAAAAAATAATATCACAAAGACTGAATGTAAACAAGAAGCTTAGTAAAGTAGAAATTAAAATAGAAGTGGAAGTTATGGAGTACTTGTGAAAGGAAAGATTTGGTGTAGAAGGTCTAACACAGGTTACATCACAGTATGATGGAACGAGTCCCCAAAGTAAGGAGAAACAGGAAGATCAGGAGACATCTGAAGAAGTATGGACATGGGAAAGAAAAAGAGATTTAATATGATGTATCTATGCAAAGGGGAAAGCAAAACTAATCAATTCAAAAACAACAGCACCAAAGATATTTGAAGAGAAAGACAGGCAAATGAATCCAGACATGGAAAACTTTGCAATACAAAAAATAAGACAATAAAGAGGAAAAGGAGATTAGTAATGGAGAAGTTAAAGAACTAGAAAATGAGGTTATGGAGTACCTGCAAAGTGAAGGATTCAGTGTAGAAAATCTAATTCAGAAAGCACCACTACAGGGTAAAGCAATGGACATCCAAATTAAGGCTAAACCAGTGGAATGGGGAAGCAATTGGTCAGGTGCCAAATGAAAATATTTTGGTGCCTTCTACAGGAAACTAGTGTAAACATTCACTTGAAGCTGGACAACAAGGGAAGAAACAAGAAACTGAACTCTGGCGCAGTCAATGTTGGAGTGATAGGCTAGTGAGTTCCCATATGACAGAGCAACAGATGGCCCAGGATGAAATTGAGAATGTGCCATAGGAAGATGATATAGAATTTTCTATAGAATGCCCTGCCCGCAGGAAATGGAAAATAAAAATTTGCCCTTGGTTTAGAAGAAAATGAGCTAAGGGAAGAGTTGCTTGATTTAATATAGATAGATAGACATATTAAGATCAGTGAAAGAAATAGACTGCAGAAGGTCAATAGAACCCAAAAAGTCAGAAGTTTGATAAAACAAATGAACACAGTAATTAGGACTGTTCATAGGGATCCATGCGATATAACAAGTAAACAGGATATGTTACTGTGCAGCTAAATGAATAACAGATAAAGTTCTACTACAAGAAGACAGGGTAGTGAGGGAAGAAATCGAATACCATCATGAAAGTATCAAATAGAGAAAACTATAAAGCAATTAAGGTAAGAAGTGTCACTGTTAGAAGAGTATAGAAGAGGGGAAGAGGGAACACCTTAACAAAAATACATAGAAAGATAGATGTGATAAAAGCAATGCACAGTATTAGAACAGATCAGGATCTATCATGCACTATCGCAAGTAACAAACTAAAAATCTGTGCAAAGGTGTAAAACCTTAGATGATAGCACATAAATATAAAAGAAAAAATACAAAATAAGCAATTTATTGATGATCCCAACAAGTTTGAGAGAATTGGGAAACAAGGTAAAAGAAATTGAAAGACCACCAAAAAAAGAAGAAATAGATATATTTTGGAGAAGTATTTTTGAAGATCCTGTGGAACATAACAAAGATGCTAAATGGATAGAAGTAAAAGAAAGAATAAGAAGTTTAAAGGTACAGGATATGAAATGGTATGAAGTAACAATCAGAGAGATTGAAACAAAGTTAAGAAAAGCCTCTAATTGGAAAACACCAAGCCCAAATGTAGTGCCTA
The DNA here is from genome assembly GCF_019279795.1 of Protopterus annectens. NCBI lineage: Eukaryota > Metazoa > Chordata > Ceratodontiformes > Protopteridae > Protopterus > Protopterus annectens. The sequence goes on along the minus strand of NC_056732.1, from coordinate 200,991,081 downwards.
ACTTCTGGTTAAAAGTATTAACATCTTTGCACGAAGGTTTAGCCATGCGTAAGAACTATTTATATGCGCACCCCGAACAGACACCAGCCTGGCTGTTAACAGGAAAAATAATGCTCCTACTTAAGACTGAACCTGCAGGCTACCCTAAAAATTATGGACCAATAACTTGCCTTCCTACAACTTATAAACTGTACACTGGAATTGATGCTGACAGAGTTTATAGTGATGTGGAAGAAAACTCAATTATGGCAATAGAACAAAAGGGCAATAAAAGAAAGTCTTATGGAACCAAGGATCATTTGTTGTTAAATAAAGCCATAGTGGAGAACTGTAAAAAGAGGAAGAATCTAAGTATGGCATTGATTGACTACAAAAAGCATTTGATAGTATCCCACATTCATGGATAAAAGAGTGCTTAAAAATGTATTTGATACACCCTACACTGATTGACTACATTACAGTGACCATGAAACAGTAGCAGACCACTTTGCAATTAAGCCACGATAAAGGACAAATTATTATCACAGGGATAAAAACTCAAAGGGAGATATTCCAGGCTGATACTGACACCGCTGCTATTCTGCCTTGCCCTTAACCCATTAAGCCATCTACTTAACAGCTTAGGCCATGGCTATACTTTGGATCCTAGAAAACCAAAAAGTGTAAAGACTGGTGGGAGGTTGGCATAATGGTTAAGGTCTTTACCTTATAGACACAAGGTGCAGGGTTTGATTCTCACATTGGGTAATTGGCTAGGCTTAATATAGCCCACAAGGACAGTTAGCCTAGTACTAATCTATAAACTCTATAAACTATCATCTTCTCTTTGTCAATGATTTGAAACTGTATAGCTCATCAGATGAGGAACTGAAAGCACAACTGCAAGTTGTCAAAACTTTTTCTGATAATATAAGAATGTCATTTGGTCTTGATAAATTTGCAAAACTTTAGCACCAAGAAGACATCAGTTTGGAATAAGAATGTGATAGAACTTGAGCAAGAGAGAGTGTATAAATATTTGGGATTTGGTGAAGGGTCAACAATAAAAAATGAACAAATGCGAATAAAATTTAGTAAGGAATACTTTAGAAAACTTAAATTAATCGTGAAAACAGCATTGACATCTAGGAACAAAATTCAAGCTATAAACCAGTTTGCAATTCCCGTCCTAGCTTAAAGTTTTGGAGTGATTGGCTGGCCGTGAAACATGTTGAATAGACTAGACAGGAAAACAAGAAGGATGTTTCATGCTCACCAAATGATTTATAAAAATCAGTGCATACCAAGATTTTATATTTTCCGTTCCTAAGGAAGGATGGGCCTCCTTGAAACTGATTACATGTATAGATCTGCAGTCGTGGGACTGCAGACATATCTACTGATCTCACAAGACCCAAACGTAGTGAAAGTTTTGAAACTTGAGGAGAATAAATTTAAGATGACTTCTCTGCTTAATCTAGCAGAAGTATATCGGTGTCAAGCAGGAATGGAAATCAAACCAGTAGAAGATAAAAATTAGACAGCAACTGAATGTGACAAAAAAAACAAAGAAAGAATATAAGGTGAAGGACCAGTTGAAAAGGCAAGAAATATGGAAAATGCATAAATATAGTTGCAGATATAGAAAGCTTCTAGAAGAACCTCATGTTGATCAGGATCGAACGCAGGAATGGTTAAGGAGAGGCGATTTCAAACCAAGAGATGAAAGGTCAGTATTGGCAGCACAAGATAGTAGGGTGCATACACGTTGGTTTACTAAGTCCATTGAACATGTGGGAGAAACGGACAAATGTAGATTTTGTAAAACAGAATTGGAAACAGTTGCACACCTCGTTGCTGGTTGCGACATACTAATGGCAGAAGAACTGTATACTGCAAGGCATAGTAATGTGGTGAGAGGGTCAATATTATAACATTAAAGCTTCAGGTATTCGAATACCTAAAGCTTGACGTGTAAATAGCGAAAGTTGAAAACCGCGAACAGCCACTTCCTTGAATTTTTTAACAGGGAAAACATTTTCTTGGCCGTTATGGGGAATTTGCCCTTTTCTCCAATGTAGAGCGATCTCAGAGTTGGTATATTTAGGTGGGGGGGGTCGAAGCCCCTCAATTGATTTGGGTTTGAAAGTTTGTTTTTTTGTTTTGCGGCCAAGTGATTTCTTTCCCTGTGCGGAAGTAGCCATTCACGGTTTTCAGCTTTCGCTATTTATGTGTCGAGCTTTAGGTATTCGAATACCTGAAGCTTCAATGTTATAATATAGACCCGTGGTGAGACTCTTGCACTGGCGATTGTGCAAACATTATGGTATTGAAGTGGCTGGAAAACACTGGAAACATGAGCCACAAAGCATCATAGAAAATGATGGTCTACATTATATGGGATCATACATTACCAACAGTTCAAAAGATAGATGCTATCAAACCACATATAGTGGTGCATGAAAAGACAATAGTAGCATTGATTATTGAAATGGCCACACCCAATGACTGCAGTGTCTTGCGTACAGAGAGACACAAAGTCATAAAATATCAGGATTTGCAAGCAGAAGCAAGAGCAATGTGGAAGAAAGATACCCAGACAGTTGCTATAGTAGTAGGAGCAATGGGTCTTATAAAAAAAGAATCTACAGTCATATTTAGATACATTACCATTACATCTAACTCCATACGAATTGCAGGAGTCGTCATTACTGGGCACATTACTGGGCACATTGCAGGTGCTACGAATAACACATGTTATGTAGTCCTATCTCGCCTCCATTATTACATGTGGGTTCGGAGCCGATCCTCGGCTCCGACTCGGCTGCTTAGAAAGCCTGAAAACTTCTGATTGGCTCGTGGCTAATAGGTATCCCATGATGCATGCACACATTCCCCAGATCTCATTTGCTGCGTCTTCAGTCGGAAGCTTCTTTTGGTTGGCCGTGGCTAAGTGATTTAGTTCTTTATTATTCTGCTTGTTAGAAGTTTTTAGCTTCATGTGAAGTGCTTTTCTTATTGCTGATAGCCTTATTGTGATACCGATTTGTGTCATATTAAACGGACTTGACTTTTACTGGATTTGACTTATTTCTGCTATAAAATTCTTGGGCCTGTTGGCCTTTTGTGTGTTTCCTGTGAGTGTTTGGTTTTAGACGAAACCGTTTTACTTAGAGGTACTAGTCTGTTCCCTTTTCCTTCACACTAGTTTTGTTTAATTTAGAGAACCTAGTAGAACTTCCCTTTGTTGTTTGTTTTGAGAATTAGGGCTAGATCTTTTTAAGTTAGAGGATCTAGTTCCTCTCTTGTTGGTTGTTTCTTCAATCGCCTATATTGAGACTGCCATTATGTCTAAAGAACATAAAGAGCATAAACAGTCAGGATTTAAAAAGTGTACTAAATGCTCTCAAAAAATGTCCATCACTGATGGACATAGCATCTGTGTGTACTGCTTAGGAGCCATACATATTCAAGAGACTTGTCTCTTTTGCCATTCCTTTAGTCCTAAAGTGCTCCAGGAACGGAAGAATAAGCTGATTCTAAAAGGCTTGTTAAAACCTTCCTTCGAGGAAGACCTAGCCAGTTCATCCTCCTCTGCTAGGTTGCATTCTTCCAATAAAGATAAGGGCAAGACCTCAAAAAGGCCTTCTCCAGCCTCAACTTTCGTCTCTGAACCTCCACAGAAGTTACCTAAATCGGAGATGGCCTCTGTCACTTCAACTCCACTGTCCTCGGAGCCGATCAAAATTCTGGACACAGACTTTGCAGTATCTGCACCAAATGTTTCGGTGCCAATCACTAGCAGTCCTCTTCGGAGGCAGTCTACAGACATTCCACCGGTCTCCCCTACTTTAAAATCACCTATATTGCAGAGAGCGAGGTCTCCAACACTGTCTTCCAGATCCTCCAGGAGCTTTTCTGAAGAAGACATCGAGAGAGTGGTGCTCAGACTCCTTAAGTCATCAGCCTTGCCAAAATTTTTATCGGTCCGACCATTTCTGTCTCCGAGCCGACTCCTGTTACCAACTCTGCTGTTTTTCCTACTCCAACCCAGAGTGGTCCTTTGGAGCCGATGCTGTCGGTACCGACTATAGTGGTGTCCTCGGCTTCAGCACCCCGGGTGGTTGTCTCGGAGCCAAGCACCACTCAGACACTTTCGGCGCTGTCCGAAGTGTCTAGGGTCCGAAGCTCTTCGTTCAGGCCCAAGGGGGACACTTGGAACCGAACCTCATTGGTGCCGAGTCTTCCTCTTGGTGCGTTGGCCCAAGTGAGCTCAGACCCTACATCGTTCTCGGAGCCGATTCCTTTGGAGCCATCAGCACCTACACTCTCCTCGGAGCCGGGGTGTCGTTCGGAGCCGGAGGAATCGGTCTTCATGAAGATGAGGAGCATATTGGATAGTTCATCTGTACCACGTAGGAGTACAGATGCTATACTCCCTCAAGCGCCGACTACTGTCTCAGCATCATCTCTCCCCCGGGATGGTAGAGACTCACAGCCTCAGGACCCCCATTTGGGTAGTCTCCGATCTTCTGAGACCTCCCCAGAAGACCCCGCTGAGGAGCCCCCTCAGAAGAGATTATGTAAGAGGAAGCATGTAGACTCCCCTGATGAGTCTGTCACATCTGACACTGACCTCGATGAGTCGGAGGGGTCCCCTAAGTCATCCTCTGAAGATGTCTCCTTTGCAGACATTTTGGAGATCCTTAGGCAGAGAGGCGGCTGGCCCACCGTTACCCCTTCCGATGAGGAGTCAGTGTACCTGAAGGCTTTTGGGTCTCAAACCTCAGCTTCATGGGTGTTTCCTCCATTTGATGAATTACTAGATCTTGTGAGTCAGAAAGCATGGTAGACTCCTGATGCCATGGAATCGGTCCCCAGGAGGCCAAATAAATTTCTCTCCTTCAGAGGCAGGGGAGGAGGAAATAATGGTAGACATCGCCCTAGAGGCAGGGGAGGCCCACAAAATCAGGGAAGTCGCGATTCCTTTCGTGACCATCCCTATCAGCGTTCCTGATGTGGAACCCGACTGTGCATCTCTTGGAGCCAGTCGGGGGTCACCTGTTCTTGTACCCAGAAGCCTGGCTAAATCTCACTCGAGACAAGTGGGTACAAGACATTATTACCAGAGGTTACTCTATACCCTTTTCTCTTCCACCATGCCTTCCCAAAAGGATCCCAGATGCACCACCCAATCACAGGGATCAAGAGGCTATAGAGATAGAAAAGCGGCTATTAAAAAAGAGTCATCCAAAAGGTCCCAACAGACCAGATAGGATTCGGAACATACTCCAGGTTCTTTTTAGTTGCAAAAGGAACAGGAGACTGGAGACCAATCCTAGACCTCAGCAGGTTAAACGAGCATGTGAAGAAGTCCAAGTTCCGAATGGTCACTCTACAATCCATACTCCCTTTGTTGGGGAGAGACAGCTGGATGTGCTCAATAGATCTCCAGGATGCCTACTACCACATAATGATGGACAAAGCATCAAGGAGATACCTATGCTTCCGGCTGGGAGCCAATCATTACCAGTTTCGGGTACTTCCCTTTGGTCTCACCACAGCCCCCCCCCCCCCCCCCCCCGGGTGTTGAAGTGCATGGCAGTAGTCACAGCTCATTTGCGGCATCAGGGAATCCACGTCTTTCCATACCTGGACGATTGGCTCCTGACCGCCACCACCAGGCATCGCTTAATTCAATCGAGAGATTCCACAATCAAGCTCTGTTCCTAGCTGGGAATCTTGATAAACTGGGAAAAAGCCTCTATTTTGCCCACTCAGTCTATAACTTTTATAGGAGCAAACATAGACACGGTCGATATGACAGCCAGACTACCTACAGACAGAATACAGAATCTCGTGCAGAAAATTTACAGGATGCTTCCCCTTCGAAGAGTCAAAGCGAAGGTGGTGTTGCAGCCTCTCGGAACTATGGCGTCAACCATAACCTTGGTACCTTTAGCAAGACTACATATGAGAATACTCCAATGGCTCCTGTCATCCCAGTGGTCATTTCAGCAGTTGCCTCTACATCATCAGATCCTGATTACAGACTCTTGCAAAAAGGACCTACGCTGGTGGATTCAACCAGGTCATCTTACCACAGGGACTCACTTTGTACCACACCAACCCATTGCCACTGTGACTGCGGTTGCCTCTCAGATGTGGGGGGGGGGGCATTATCTTGGCAGGACTTTCCAAGGCACATGGCAAGAGCAGGAGGCCCATCTGCATATCAGTGTCCTAGAGATGAGAGCGGTGCTTCTAGCGTTGCAAGCACTTCACGACTTTCTCCCTCTAGGGATGATAGCTATCCAGACCGACAACATGTCGGTTGTCTGGTATCTAAACAAACAAGGGGGGACCAGATCATACCCCTTTATGTCGAGAGGCCATGCGAGTTTGGAATTGGGTGAGTTCTTCCCAACGCTTTCTCATTGCAACACACATCCCGGGGACTTCCAATGTGATAGCGAACAAGCTAAGCAGGGCAATATTGTTACCTCATGAATGGTCCTTGAACCAGAAAATAGCCAGTATGATCTTCCACAAGTGGGGACAACCCTGCTGCGACCTCTTTGCCAGTCCCATCAACACCAAATGCAGCACCTTTTTCTCTCTCATCCCCCCCTCCAGGAGTGTCCCCAAGGGATGCACTAGTCCACGATTGGTCCCCGAGACTTCTTTATGCTTTTCCTCCTTTTCCACTCATTCCCAAGGTCATACAGAAAGCAATGCTGTTGGGAAGCAAGATGATCCTCATCACTCCTTAGGCCTCGTCAGATTTGGTTCTCTTTTCTTGGGCCTCACCTGTTGGACGGCCCATGGACTCTGGACCTAGTGCCAGACCTCCTGACACACATGTTAGGTTCTCTTTACCCCAGTCTCCACACTCTCAAACTGGCAGCATGGCTGCTCCAGTTCCGTCACTAGTCAGGCTTCATGATTTGTCTCCAGCTGTGACTCATATTATTACCTCTTCTCACGAGCCTTCGACCAGAAAATTGTATCATAGTAAATGGAAGAGATTTTCCATATGGGCACATTTCCATATGGGCACACAATAGAGAAATTGATCCATTTACAGCTCCCATTACTATTGTTCTAGAGTTTCTTTCAGAACTCTTTCATCAAGGTTCAGCAGCTGCTACACTCCAAGTTCAACTAGCAGCAATATCTAATTTTCATGCGGGGATTAATGATTCCAGTCTTACGTCTCACAAACTGTGCAAATCCTTTCTTAAGGGTTCCATGATGTTAAGACCTCCTGTGCAAGACGCTGTTCCTCCTTGGGACCTGAATTTAGTTCTGTCTAGACTTACTCTGCCACCCTTTGAACCAGCCCATAATTGTCAGTTGAAATTTCCGTCTTGGAAGACTCTTTTTCTGGTAGCAATAACCTCAGCCAGGTGAGTTTCTGAATTACTGGTTCTGTCTGTTAAACCTCCATATTTAATTTTTCACAAAGATAGGGTCTCTCTTCGGACCAACCCTTCTTTTATTCCTAAAGTCTGTTCTCAATTTCACTTAAACCAAACAATTGAATTGCCAGTGTTCTTCCCTAATCACTCCAATAAAACAGAGTATACATTCCACCAATTGGATGTGCACAGGCAACTACGTTTTTATATCCACCGGACTAAAGAATTTAGAAAATCAGAACAGCTGTTTATTTCCTTTGCTGAGGTGAGAATGGGCTTGCCAGTTTCCAAAGTTACACTTTCAAACTGGATCTCTAGTTGTATTTCCTTTATTTACAGTTCTCAAGGAAAGGAGTTCCCCTTTAAAGTCAAAGCGCATTCCACCAGGTCCTTCTCTACTTCTCCTGCTTTCCAAGCCAGGACACCAGTTGATAATATATGTGCAGCAGCAACATGGGCTACCCCTCATACCTTCATTTCCCATTATAAATTGGATTTAACTTCCAGGGGTAGAGCTTCGTTTGGTTCCACGGTACTCAGGAGTATCTTCCAGTGAGCCACCCATTCAAGATGCTAGGGACGCTGTCCCACACATAATAATGGAGGTGAGATAGGACTACATAACATAAAGACGTTATGTACGCACCATAACGTTCCATGTATGTAGTCCATCTCGACGAACATTATTACGAACCCACCAGCCCCCTTCCTGGAGGATCTGGATACAGGTTTTCCTTTTCTACAGTGGTTTTTGCCACAGGGGCGCCTTTTATTACAGTGTATTCTTCCGGACCTTTGTCCTTTTTCCTGTCTTATCCTGATAGATTAGTAGCAAACAAGATCTGGGGAATGTGCGCATGCATCATGGAATACCTATTAGCCACAAGCCAATCAGAAGTTGTCAGGCTTTCTAAGCGGCTGGGTCGGAGCCGAGGATCGGCTCTGATCCCACACGTAATAATGTTCGGTGAGATGGACTACATACATGGAACGATGTTCTTCGTGTTTCACTGTTGCAGTCATTACATTTGGGTTACCCTGCTGGCAGGTTGCCCTCAGTCGGCCTGAATTCCAATGTCTTGGGTCCTGCGTCGGCTGCTGTTGCCCCTTCCCTGACGTCAGGTTGTCAGGGGTATAAAAGAAGCAGCCAACGTCATTTTCTTCAGTCTTTCTTGCCGTGTGGTGCCTGAAGCAGAAGCAGTTCGCAAGTGCCAGTAGGCCAACTCCTGAGATTTTCATGTTCGAATTTCAGATCCGAAGTCTTCATTAAAGCTAAGTACCCCGTTGGGGAAACTTTTTTCTTGCTCCAGACCGATGTCAGAAAAAGTTAATAATTGTATTTGTTGTGGAAAGCTAATACCTCATAAGGACTTTAATTCTTACTGTATTCCCTGCCTAGGCCCTGACCAATAATGTTTCAGGTTGTCGGTTTTGTGCTAGATTTAACCAACGCACTATTAAGCATCGGTATGATTTTGCATTAAACTGCTTTGGAAGCAGGTTTAATTATCCAGAAATGTCATTGGATAGCCATCCGACTACCGGAGTTCACAAAAAACGCAAAGAAAAAGATAGACAACCGAGGCCCAAAGCCGACGACGAAGCTTCTCCTAAGCCAGTTGCCAGTTCGCCGGTTCTCAGTGAGGCGCTTTCGCAGCCCCTGACGCCCGCTACTTTAGAGTTGCAGGCCGCTATCGACTCCCAAGTGGAGTTGGCTATGCTATTGGAAACTCAAGGAATTGGAGCCTCGGACAGTATTCCTTCAGATGGGTCCAGAGCCGCTGAGCAGGCACCAGCTTCTGAGGGTGTATTCAGACCTAAACATTTATACATTAAACCGACTTCAGCTTCAAAGGCAAAGAAACAAACTCAAGAGCCATGTGGAAAGGCCTCCATGCCCAAAAAACATATGCTCAAAATGGCCGAAGACTTGATTACCTAGATCAGGGGTTCCCATCCCCCTCCTGATAAGAGGCCTAGGCAAGAGACAGACTATGAATCTTCAGATCAGGTTTTTATTTCTTCTGATTCCTCTCCTGACCAGGAATATTCTCTTCCCCCCTATGAGGATTCTGATGCTGAAGAATCTATTCCTTCAGCTTCTCCTACTGAGGACTATTCTTTTGGGGAAACCTTACATGCCATGAGGGAGCATTTCCACTGGGAGAGCCAAGATTTTTCAGAATCTAAGAAAAGGCTCAGGGACTTCCTTTTACTACCTCAACACAGGCCTCTAGCCATTCCACCTGTTAGACATTGTAGATGATGTATTTTCAGAGTCTAGTCTGACCCCTGACTCCTTACCTCCAGCTCCTGTTAAACCTGACAGATATTACAGGGTTCCTGACTCTCACAAATTTCTTTTCAAAAACCCTGCTGCAGACCCAGAAACTATTTCACAGGGTCCTAAAGGGGTTAAGGCTTCTGCTGCAAAAAACCCTACCCCTTCTGACAGAGATTCAAGGGCACTGGATAGATGGGGAAAAAAGTTTACTCATCTGCTACCTTGGATATAAGGGCCTTAAACTGTCAGTTTCATATGCTTAAATATCAGCAACATGTCATGGCATTGCTTAAACAGAAAATGTTGTTATACTCTGAATGTGCAGAAAACAATGAAATGCAGGATTTATTGCATGCAGCTGAACAAGTTGGAAAACATACTTTGCAATGTGGGTTTGATTCTCTGGAGGCCTCCTGCAGGACCGCAGTTACGGTTTCTGTAATTAGGAGGCATGCTTGGCTACAGGAACAAAATCTGCCTGATCATGTCAAAGTTAAATTATTAGATGCACCTTTACAGCATGATACTTTGGTGTTAAGGCAGAAGAGGTGTTAAAGAAAATGGAGGACAAAGCTAAATCTATGCAAACTGTCAAAGATTTTTTACAAGTACAGCCACCTAGGTTTAGTAGACACTGGCCTACAAAGAATTGGTCCTTTCCTTTGTCAGACAGACCTCAAAGGGGCAGATCAAGACACCCCAGAGGCAGATCCCAGGCACAAGGTTCATACAGGTCAAAGCAAGGCTTCTACCTCCAAAAGTGGAGAAGACAAATCACAACCTTACAGGAAACAGTCCCAATGACTTCCCCCTGCATTCACCAAGCACTTATTTCCTGGCAGCACCCTTAGGGGAAAATTAGCACTTTCTTTTTCAAAATTGGCACATTATAACCCAGGACAAGTGGGTTCTAAATATCGTGTCACAAGGCTTACACGTTCCATTTCCATACCCTGCCAAAGGCAAATGGCTGGCCAGATCTGCCAAAAAAATCAATGGGCAGAGGCACAAAAACAAGTCTCATCCCTCATGGACATGAGGGCTATTCAACAAGTGCCAGAGCAAGAGCAGGGACAAGGATTTTACTCAAGTCTGTACTTGGTACCCAGAAAGGACAAGGCCTAGAGGCCAATACTGGACCTATCGATTCTGAACACATCCCTGTGTATACCAAAATTCAAAATGTTGACTTTGCAGCAGCTTCTGCCCATGCTGGGCAAGAACGCTTGGCTTGTAACTTTAGACCTAAAAGAGGCATACCTGCATGTTCCAATCAGACAAGTATGCAGAAGATACCTTAGATTCAAGGCTGGCTCAATGCATTACCAATTCTCTGCACTGCCCTTTGGCTTATCTACTGCGCCCAGGGTCTTTACAAAGTGCCTGGCACCAGTAATTGCATTCTGCAGACAAAGAGGAATACAAATATATCCTTACTTGGACGATTGTCTAATTCAAGCAGGACATCCTTCTGCAGCATCTGGCGTTTCTGAAAAAACTTGTAACATGCCTAGGGTACACAGTCAACGAAAAGAAATCAAAGCTAGTACCCTCTCAAGAGATAATATTCCTGGGTGCAAGCTTAAATACAACTGCCCAGATGGCTTATCTCACTCCAGACAAACAAAAGCAACTGACTACCTATTTCAAAATGTTAGCAACAAAGGCCCAGTTATCTGCAAGAAAAATTCTGCATGCTTTGGGCTTCATGGCATCCTGCATCCTACTAATTCCATATGCAAGACCGCATATGAGGAAACTTCAATGGTACCTAAAAAGTGTTTGGAGTCAACATTGCCACAGCCTGGAAACTATAATTACTCTCATTCCCTGCCTGCAACAGGAGTTTTGATGGTGGGCAAAGGCTTGTCACCAAAACAAGGGACAGCCATTCACATTACCCCCAGCAAGGCAGACACCAACAACGGATGCATCAGATTATGCCTGGGGGGCCCACATGGCAGGAAGATACATTCAGGGCACATAGACCTCAAACCAAATGCATCTACATATCAATCAAAAAGAGATGCTAGCTGTTCAAAATGCCCTGACAGCCTTCAAGGACCTACTTCATCTAGGACAACTACTGATAAAGACAGACAACACCACAGTCATGTGGTATATAAACAAACAGGGGGGCACACATTCTTACCCCCTTTGCAGACTAGCCATGACCTTGTGGGACGCAGCATTGACTTACCAAGTACATCTGCAGGCACACTTCCTGCCAGGAAGGAAAAATACTCTGGCAGACAAACTAAGCAGAAACCTCATGGATCCCCATGAGTGGCAGCTGGATCCACAAGTCTTCAGCATGATAATAAGGAAATGGGGATGCCCGGACATAGATCTATTTGCCTCCCTTCACAACTACCAGCTAAAAAGATTCTGCACAAGGATTTATCACAGACAAGCATGGAAAGTGGACACCCTATCCTTCAGCTGGAAAAACCTATCAGTATATGCCTTTCCCCCTCTGCCTCTCCGCCCCAAGGTACTCCTAAAGGTCAGACAGGAGAAGCCAAAGATGATACTGATTGCACCAGACTGGCCCCACCAGCACTGGTACCCAATATTAAGGAGCTTGTCTCATTGCCCAGCTTGGACCTTACCTCAAGTACCGCATCTACTGTCCCAGCAAAACAATCAGATCCTGCACAGCCAGCTCAGGACTTTAAATCTGGCAGCATGGCGGATAATGTAGTCATACAAAATACACCTCTCAGCAAAGCTGTGATGGATGTCATTTTGGAAGCCAGAAGGCCTAGTACTAGAAAATCTTATGCTGGAAAATGGAAGAGATTCTGTGCTTGGAACCAGGCACAAGGAACAGATACAGCTGTGCCAAATATTCCTCAGATTTTACAATAATTAACTGAGATGCTGGACAAAGGCCTATATTTCTCATCTATTAAAATTCATGCCTCTGCCATTTCAGCTCATTACAGTGCAGAGCCACCAATCTTTTCTCATCCCTTATTAAAACAGTACCTCAGAGGAGCCAAAAATGTAAGGCCTCCAAGGAGATCACCAATGCCTGCATGGGACCTCAACTATGTCTTGGAAAAACTCACCCTGCCTCCTTTTGAGCCAGCTGCTACTGCTAATACAAAGTTTTTATCTTGGAAAAACAGCTCTGCTCCTAGCAATAACTTCTGAAAGACAAGTTTCAGAGCTACAGGTACTCATGGCTGTGGAACATTTTATCTTTTTTTATCCGGACAGAGTCTCCCTGAGGACAAACCCAACATTTATGCCTAAAGTGGTGTCCAGTGTGGCTCTTAACCAAACCATTCATCTGCCGACTTTTTATCCAAATCCACAGAACAAGGGAGAAAGACTTCTGCATTCTTTGGACGTACACAGACAGCTTAGATTCTACTTAGAATCAAAGTTTTCAGAAAAACAGAGCAATTACTAGTGGCATATGCTGCAGGATCACAAGGAAAAGCTATCTCAAAGCACACTATTTCAAAGTGGATAGGCCACTGCATTCATTTCTGCTACATATACCATGGCAAGCCAGTGCCTAAGGGCATTAGGCCACATTCCACCAGAGCTGCAGCTACTTCAGCAGCCTTTCTCTGGGGGGTACCAACCAAGGACATTTTAGAGGCAGCTACTTGGAGTTCAGTGCACACCTTTACAAAGCACTATGAACTTCCACTCTACTCTAAATCTAGGGCAGGCTTTGCCACTGCAGTTCTGCAGGGTCTCATAGCCGCTCCTAATGCTGTTTAGCTCCAGCCTCCTAATCATAGCTTTGGGAATCTACCTAAATGTAATGACTGCAACAGTGAAACACGAAAAACATAGTACAGTTGTGTACACTTACCGTACATGTAGATGTTCGAGTGTATTCACTGTTGCAGTCCAGGTTACCCACCCACCATCCCCCTTTTTTCTGATGGAACCTATCTTTCCTTCTCTGATTTATACAACCTATGTGGTGTATTTGCTTGTGGATGAAGGTAAGGTTTATATTGGTGCATGTAATTTTATATATACATATAAATTTTGGCTACCCTTTTAGGGGGCACCTGACATCTGGGGCAAGAAAAACTAAAGAAAATGCTGCTTCTTTTATACCCCTGTCAACCTGACGTCAGGGAAGGGGCAACATCAGGCAACGCAGGACCCAAGACTTTGGAATTCAGGCTGACTGAGGGCAACCTGCCAGCAGGATAACCCAAATGTAATGACTGCAACAGTGAATACACTCGAACATCTACATTTTTGGTAAGTGTACACAACTGTACTTTATGGTGAGTACATAACTTCTTTTTCTCTCTGACATCAAAGATTGAAACAGTACTAATTTCATGAACTTTAATTATACTTTGACTTAGAAATGAAATCCATTCCTGTCATGATATCAGAAACCCAGAAGATTTGTAGAAAGTAAAAGATCATTAACAATTCTTGACATTCCTTTCATATCGTATACATTTTCTTCCATTATATTTTCCATTTTATTTTCCAATCTGTGTTGAATTATCTTCATAACATTTTTATAATCTGTATTATTTAGTACTAGTGGTCACCAGTTATTTATATCTTCTTTTTCCAAATTTATTTTATTTATTTTTATTTTATTTATTTGTTGACTGGGAAAGTCTGACTAGGACAGAGCCTATTTTCAGAGGAGGCCCGGGGAGAAATATTCCACTACACAATTACTTATAACAAGAACCTTCATTTAACCAGTCATTTAAAGTATATAACAAGTATTCATTTTGCCATTCCATTAAATTTTAATACATTGCATATCCCATTCTACCTGGACCTGCTACTGAATCTGTGTTGACTTGTCTAATGACTTTATCTTAGTCATGCATCATAATCTCTTTTTCAGTTTCTTTTTACTTTCTGTATTTTTTACATACTTTTCTTTAAACATTTCTTCCAAATAATGAACCACGATTTCCATTTTCTGGTTTTGATTTCTTGCTCTCTCTCCTTCCTTATTTTTGTATTCGTCTCATTACACTACTATCTTCTTTTACAATCTTACCCAAGTATGGTGACACTTCTTCCTTTTTTCCTTGTAAGAAACATCTGTGTTTATATAACAAATTCTTGACCTTTTCATAATTTCATTTATGTAACCCTTTCTTTATTGTAATACTCTTTCTTTTCTAGTTTTTCAGAATTATTTCTGTATATTTCTACATATCATTTTTCCTGTCCACCTGCTTTCCTTTCGCCATTTAAAGAAACTACTGTTATATTTATTTTTAAATGTAATCCGCCATTCCAACCAACTGACATAAAATGTTTTCATAGTAGCATGATATCTCCATAATTGTATGATTTGTTCTTTCCCCTTTAATTCCATTCTTTCTCGTTTATTATTTTTATTCCTTTTTGTATCTTTATATGTTCTTTATTTTCATTTGTCTCCATCCATATTGCTAAATGGTCTGTAAATCCTGTTACAATTGCTTCCCCTTGTACTATCCTTATTCTTTCAGATATTATCAAATAATCCATTTCTGATTTAAGAGTCCCTGTTATATACATCCAGAACTTTTTCTAAATAACCAATTTACCACATTTCTTAACTTCAGCCATTTTTCTTATATACTTTTCTTTCTTTTTCTTCATGCCTCTTAAGTCACAATTAATATCTCCTGTTGTTATACTATTTATATTCACTACTACGTAATACAGTAATTGTTGATATAAACTCTCCCTTTCTTTACATATAGCATATGCATAATAAGGTATAATTCTACATATTTTTTCTTTCCATCTGAAGTCAATAATAGTTTTCCATTTAGTGTTGCATCTAATAAACTATTCCACATAATACTGGTATTCCTGAACAACGTTCTTTTCCCAAATATATTTCCATCCCATATTTTTCTGTTTACAGTTCTTCTTTGTTTATTATAGGCTCATAGGTGTGTACTAGGCTAATGGCCCTGGAGCTTTTACAAGCCTACCCCATAGAAGTGCCCTGGTATCATGCCACCCAATGTTAGTTCCCAGTGTCTCTATCAAGTAGAGCCACTGGAGTGATCCCCGGGGTGAACTTTCTATTTCTCATCCACTCAGCAAGATCCCTCTTGAAGAGGGCCATTGAGGTGCTCTGCTTGACATGTATGGAAAGTCTGTTCCAGAGCATGGGCAGTCTCTGGGTTATCTACCTATTCCTCCAGCATGTTCTGTTGATTGTGGTAATGAGGTTGAGGTCTCTGGAGCTTGTTGTGCAAAGGGATTGGGATATTGCATTTCTAACAGAGCTGGGTCAAACATGGCTTTGTAAGTCAAGCAGAGATCACCTCTTAGTAGGTGATATGAGACAGAAAATAGCTGGAGTTTTTTTGAGTCTGTCTGTGTAGGACATGTGTTTAAGGCCTAGGATCCTCTTTGTGAGGTACTTTTGTGGCCTTTCCAGCTGTTGCATGTGTCGAGTGAGGTACATGCCAAATGGGGCATTATACTTGATGATTGGCCTAATAAGGGAAAAGTAGAAAGAGATGATGACCTCTTTCTTCCTTCCTGGATGCAAAACCCTTGGTAATGAAATGTGCCACATAGAAGGACTTTCTGACCACAGTGGCAATGTGGTGGTCGAAGGAGAGGTTGCTGTCAACCTGTGTCCCCAGATCTCTTATAACGCCTTCAGTGTTCAGTGGGCTCCCATCGATGTGGGAATTGAGTTTTTCCCAAAGGGGATGACGCATTTTTTGGCATAAAGCGTAAGACCATGGTTTCAACACCAGCCATTGGTCTCAGTGACACCTTTATGTAGGATGTCTGCACACTTGGGGAGTTAATAATGGCACCCGGCTGCAGTTGTTCGTCAGCTTGGTCACCAGAGTCCCTCCGTGTTGGCCTGGACTTCTGAGAAGTAGATGCCAAACAGGAGAGGACCGATCCCTGTGAGACTCCTCTTGTGACTGGTCACCAGTCTGACTTGGAGTCTGCTACTTTCACACTGTGGGTTCTGTCTGTGAGCAAATTTGCAACCCACCTAGTGATATAGGGGTATATTAAACATCTCATGTCTTCTAATACAATTATATCTACATCACGTTTATTACACCATTCTAACATCCCTACTCTTACTGTATTTTTAATACCAGTTACATTTAGTGAAATAATTCTTAAGTTATTACTGTCCCTTTTCCTTAATTTAGGAGAAATCGTTTACCCTTTTCAGTTTTCAACTCATTACTCATTTCCTTTTTTCTTTTAAATTTATTCCTTTAAACTTTCTTTCTGTATCTTTCTCTCTTCTTCCGATGGATTTTTTTTCCCCTTTTACTGTTTTCCAGTTTGTCTTCTTTATCACTAATTTCTGACTTTTGTTCTGTCATCTCCAATATTTTCTTGTTCTTTATTTTTCTTTTTTCTTCCAAATTATCTTCAGTTTCAGTTTCCAATTATTTTTAAGTTTGTTCTATATTCTCTGCTGTTTTTTAACTATTGTTAACCTAATTTTTACAATCCATCCATAAATGCCAAGTTTGTTCATGTTTATAACAATTTAGTTCACATTTTTTGCATCATATCCTGTTTTTTCACATATATAACATTTTTAATCAGTTTTTCACAAAATTTCCTTCTTCCCCACAAAAAAATGTTATTGGTTATCCGCAATATTTTACTACACCAGTGCTACCAGCAACATTTATAACACTTGAAATGTTCATGATCTTTTCCATTTTCAGAATAACATTATTATCCCATCCCCAGTCCATAAATCTCTATAGTCATAAACTTTTGAAATGTCCATCACTTCTTTATGAACATTTTTTTTAAATTGTCTTTTTAAAGTCCGTTTCAACTTCGGTCAAAAATTGTATATGAATTCTTTTTTTTTTCCTGAAAAAAGGCTTTTACTACATAATTGTTACATGGATAATCATTTTGTCTTTTTTCATAATCACAGAATGTTTCCATCCCTTGAACATTCTCAAAAATAATGTCACAGAAAGTTTTTCTTTATCAAAATGTTGCAACTTGATATCCAAAGGTAAAACTGTAGCGTCCCGTACCTCATATCTGTTTAATTCCGTATACTTTTACTTTGTAGTCTCACCACATATTTTCTTTTCGGGCCATCATCTCTTTTTCTTTCTGTTCTTGTTTACTCCTTACTGTCTGTGCATAGGTTCTCTTTCTCCATTCAACGTCCCCTTTTGTAATGTATTCCACATATTCATTCTGGATTTTATCCATTATTTTGACCCATTTTCCTATTCACTCTGCAGTAGCATCTCTTGCAGTATATTATCCCACAACCCTCCTGACTGGAGGGTTGTAACCATGCATTCTTCCTTTTCCATCAGTTCTGGTTCAACAAACAGATTTGCCTAGAACACTATCTCCGAATCTTCAACTTCCTGCAGCGAGCTGGCATTCACCTCTGCTGTGTCCATCAGCTTCTCCATGTAGCACACCGTCCTCCCAGCTGCCACTGCACTAGGATCAAACATGTTCTTGTAACTCCAGCTAGCTCTTCCGTAGTTACAGAATCGTTGAGTAAGGGAAGTTCCCTGATGCCCATGCCAAATTTCCTCCAGTCAGTATGAATCCCACTGGGGGTCTCCCATGAGGAGAGGCCACTGGCCTAGTGGGACTAACCAATTTAACAAAGTGTAAATACATGTAATACCAGAGTTAGTTGACCTGAGGCTTTTGGCCTGTAGTTCATGGAATAAAATAAATTTGGGAGAAATCTAATCATGCCTTACAAAGCTAGCAGGGACAGATTTCTTGTTAAGTACCCAAAATTACAATAAAATAAAGCAGAATCTAAGAGCAGTACAGTATATGTTGTGGAGTAGATTATTAGTTTTTGTACAAAGAAGAAAGTGGTACAACAGTATGATTGTGTTCATTCCTGTAAGAAGTGCATACCAGTTTTTAAGACTGTATCTTCAGTGATTGAACTCATTGTAAAATGGATAGGTTTACAGAAGCTCTAGAATGTATAATATTGTAATGACAGAACTTATGGAGCTGTATGCTCAAATTCCATGTATGTGTGTTATTTTATAATGTATCAGGTCCTATCTGTTTTACTTGGTGATAGCTGAAGTGGATTTAAAAGATGTTTTGACACTTACTGAAAAGAGGAGGCTTTTATTCAAATATTTTTTATATATTACATTGTATTACATGTCAGAATTCCTATTCCATAGATTATACTTTGCACGATTGTTTTAGTTTTCTTCATATTTGTTATTATACTGAATAGGGAAGTTGTACTTTTTGTAAATGAGATATTTCATAAAATGTCTATAATTTTGTATAGTATTTAAATGCAGCATTGTACTCAGCATTCAGCTCCCCCCAATCCCTTTTGACATTACCATTTTCTCCATTATTCAGATTCCATCTTTTGTAATGTAACTGTCACTTCCTTCTTTCCAGTGATGCTATAAACGATTATATCATATACTACATATCTTATCCGATATACATCCGTAATTCCTGCATACAATAATTTGTTTTGCAATGTCCTGTAATGTAACATTCGCAAAAAAGTCAATAATTTTCATCAAAGATCGTTGTAGTCTTTTACAACATATATGTTCAGTAGATTCTAACGTATTGGATTCTTTTGGATGACAGTTTGTCCTTCAAAGCTTTATGTTTCATGTTAGCATTTATAGGCAACTTTTCTAACAATATGTGCCATATAAATCTCCCCATTCTAACATAGTTTTGTACATTCATTTTCTTCAGTTCACTTTGCTTTTTTGTCTCACTGTTAAGTGTATGTACCCATTTATATAGTAATTATCCTCCATTATTCTGTCATATATATCTTTGCTTTAGTATGGTTTATTTTGCATTTCCACAATACTTTTTTTAATGTTCCTTCATAACATTCCCTTGTGTTATATTTATTTTAGCATATTGTAAACAATTTCATTTGCCATGGTATTTAGCAAAAAGGAATGTCCTTCAAGGATGCATCTGCAGTCATAACAAATGGGTTGTCCTGTCGTCAGGCAGCCCTTCGGTCGGCCGGATTCCAAAGTCTGGGTCCGGCTTCGGCTGATGTCGCACTTCACCCGACGTCATCTCTGCTGGTCTTCGGGTATAAAGGCATCAGCCGACGCCATTTTCCTCAGTCTTTCTTGCCGCGCGGCGCCCGAAGCAGAAGCTGTTCGCAAGTGCCGGTCGGTCAGATCCAGAGATTACTACTACCGAATACTATCAAGACTTCTAAAAGCTAAGTACCCGTTGGGGACTCTTTCTTGCCTCAGCCGATGTCAGAAAAAGTCAATAACTGTTTAACTTGTGGGAAACAAATACCTCATAAAGATTTCCACTCTTACTGTCTGCCTTGCTTAGGCCCAGACCACGACGTAGCAGCCTGTTCGCCTGTGCTTCCTTCAACCGACGAACGCTTAGGCGCCGGTCGGAGTTTGCTGAACAGTTTTTCGCTCAGATTTTGCGTACATTATGCCGCCGGATCCTCCGACTACCCAAATTGTTAAAAAACGCAAAGAAAAAGACCGACACTCGCGGTCCGCGGTTTCGGCCGAAACCACGGTTAAGCAAGCCGCGAGTGTCTCGGTTTCGGCCGAAACCGAAAAAAACGGTCAATCTTCAGCCGAATCCATGACTACTACTGAGGCTCCTGCTACCTTAGTTGAATCGGCCTCAGAAGTTTTGCCTACTACTGTGGTTCCTAGTGATTTATCAGTCACCATTCCTTTGGATGTCTCTACCCCAGCACGTGGTGCTGCTAGGCCTCCTGCAGCCATGTCTATTAAGGCCTTTGCCAGGGCTAAAGCAGCCAAAACTGTTAAATCAGTGCCTGTTAAGCCCCCCTCACACAGGACCACTTATAGTTCACAAATGCTTACTCTGGCTGAGGATTTAATATCCTTAATTAGGGGATCCCAATCCCACCCAGACAGGGCCTCTCAGCCCCCAGAAAAGAGACCTAGAGCAGAGCCCCCCGAGCCAGTGTCCTCTGATGATTCTTCGGATGATTCAGACATTACAGACCAGCCAGAGGCTCCTTTTTCTACTTTTGAAGATTCAGATGCTGAAGAATCCATTCCATCTGCCTCTCCACCAGAGGAATTCTCCTTTGGGGAAACCTTACATGCCATGAGAGAACAATTCCAATGGCAGGGACAAGATTTCTCAGATAGATTTTACAGGGTGCCAGACACTCATCACCACCTATACAAGGCCCCACTTGCAGATCCTGAGACTATATCCCAGGGGCCTAAGGCAGTAGCCTCGACCTCAGCAAAAAACCCTATTCCTTCTGAAAGGGAATCCGGGTCCTTAGAGAGATGGGGGGAAAAAAGTTTACACCTCTGCTACTCTCTCAGCTAGAGCTTTAAACTGTCAGTTTCATATGATCCAATACCAAGAGTTTATGCTTGATCAGTTAACTAAGAAGCTGTCCACTGATGACCCCTTAGATAAGAAATATGTTTTAGAAATGGTGAATAACATTCAGCAGGTTAGTAACCATTCTTTAAAATGTGGCTATGATGCACTGGAGGCTTCATTTAGATCAGCCATGACTGGCACAGTGATAAGAAGGCATGCATGGTTGAAAGAACAGGTCTTGCCGGATCATGTTAAAGCAAAGCTGTTAGATGCTCCTATGGATAAGGCCAGTCTATTTGGTACACCTGCTCAGCAAGTAATGAAGAAAATGGAAGAGATGGCAAAATCTGTACAAACAGTTAAGGATTTCTTACAGGTTCAGCCCCCAAGGTTTAGCAGGAACTGGCCTGCCAAAAATTGGTCCTTTCCAGACTCCTCAAAATCTCAAAGAGGCAGGAATAGACGCTCTAGAGGCAGAAATCAATCCAGAGGAGGTGCCTACAGAGGACGACAGTGGCAAGGCAATAACCGAGGCACAGACACAACCACTGCCACTGCAACAGGACAATCACAGTGACTTGGCTCTGACACCGCCTACCAGGGAGCAAATAACAGCACCTTTAGGCGGAAAGTTAGCCTTATTTTTGAAAAATTGGCACTATATCACAAAAGACAAGTGGATTTTGCAAACCATAGACCAAGGTTACAGGTTCCACTTCCACACTTTACCAGTAAAAAGAGGAATGCCAAACCTACCTCCAAATCAAAAAACAGAAGCTCTAAAGCAGATAGCGCAATTAACAAAGATAAGAGCTGTGGAAAGAGTACCAATAACAGAACAGGGCAAAGGGTCCTACTCCAGACTCTTCCTAGTACCAAGAAAGGAGAAAAGTTGGAGACCTATTCTCGACCTGTCCGTCTTAAACACATACATCATTGTCCCAAAATTCAAAATGCTGACCCTACAGCAACTTCTTCCCATGCTGGGCAAGGAGTGTTGGCTGGTAACTCTAGATCTCAAGGAGGCATACCTGCACGTCCCCGTACGACCAAATTGCAGAAGATACCTCAGATTTCTTGCAGGATCAGAGCATTATCAATTCTCAGCATTGCCCTTTGGCTTATCTACTGTGCCCAGAGTATTCACAAAATGCCTGGCATCAGTAATCGCTCACTGCAGGCTACAGGGAATCCAAATTTATCCATACCTGGACGACTGCCTGTTACAAGCGGACAACAAAAGCAAGCTGACAACAGATTTACAAAAAGTCATTTGCTTACTACAAGCCCTAAGATACACAGTCAATTTACAAAAGTCAAGACTGATACCATCCCAAACAAGAACATTCTTGGGTGCGGAATTGGACACAGCAAAACAAATGGCATTCCTAACTGCAGAAAACAAAACAACTCCCTCTTTACTTCTTGGCATTAACAAAGCAGAACAAACTAACAGCAAGAAAAGTACTGCAGGCCTTGGGCTTCATGGCATCATGCATAATCTTGGTCCCACATGCCAGACTGCATATGAGAAAGCTACAGTGGTACCTAAAGAATTTATGGTCACAACACAGGCACAGCTTAGAAACCGGAATCCCACTAATCCCATGCCTGAAACAGGAGTTCCTATGGTGGGCTCAAGCATGCCAGTCAAACCCAGGCTTGCCCTTTCACAACTTTCAAGCAAGCCAAACCATCACAACGGACGCCTCAGACCTAGGCTGGGGGGCGCACATGTTGGACAAATGCATACAAGGATTGTGGACTCCAGACCAGCTGCACCTGCACATAAACCAAAAAGAAATGCTGGCAGTAAAACTAGCAATCCAGAAATTCAGACCATTCCTCAAAGAAGGCCATTTACTGATAAGGACAGACAACACCACAGTCATGTGGTACATCAACAAACAGGGAGGCACTCATTCATACCCCCTATGCAGAATGACTCTGGACCTTTGGAATATGACTCTGAGCTACAACATCCAGTTACAGGCAATATTTCTGCCGGGAAAAGAAAACACCCTAGCAGACATGTTAAGCAGAACCACCTCGGATGCTCACGAATGGATGCTACACCCGGACATCTTCAAGGCCATCACAAAGAAATGGGGAATGCCACAAATAGACCTATTCGCATCCCCACTCAATCACCAGCTCAAAAAATTCTGCACAAGGACATACCACCCACTTGCATGGAAGGTGGACTCTCTATCCTTCAGTTGGAAAGGCCTGACGGCATATGCATTTCCACCTCTTCCTTTGATGCACAAGGTACTACTGAAAATCAAAGAGGAACACCCAAGGATAATCCTGATAGCTCCAAATTGGCCAAGACAACACTGGTATCCATTGCTGAGGAGCATGTCTCAGGGGAGAATGTGGGCAATACCCCTGATGCCTTTG